>NC_139386.1:63717500-63775000 GCF_054392235.1 Sus scrofa
AGGGTCGAATCAGAGCTGCAGCTGTTGGCCTATGCCACAGCAATGCCAGATCTGAGTCTGCGACCTACAATGCAGCAACCAGATCCTTAACCCACTGAGTGGGGTCAGGGATTGAACCTGCATCCTCATGGATACTAGTCAGTTCATTACTGCTGAGCCACAACAGGATTTCCACAAAGCCATTTTCTCATTTTTAGGTGAGAAGCTAAAAGACCGCTCAGGAGAGAAAAGGGAATTATAAAAATCTGTGCCTTTCCTGAGTCTGTTTCTTAGAGGCAAATACAGTTGATTGCAAAAGGAATAGTCTGGAAGCTTAACTGGGTGGTGGTTTATTCCTGAGCCAGGAAAGGCTCACTACAAAATGATGGGGACAAGGATGGTGATGGAGGCCTGGTGGGCTGATGGGAGAATTAACTAGGGATAAGGTAAATGAAGTTTAAGTTATTAGTGCACAGCTGTAGAGAAAAACATCTTTAATTATTGGCTAATGTCTTACTTCTCTGCTAACTGCAACCTTCGGGTGTTAAAAAAATGTAAAGCATGCTTCCATTTCTCTAGCTAGAGAAAGAACTTTTCTTTCTTAATTGGTTTTTACCTCGCTGGGAAACCTTGTCTTAGGCTTAGCAAGATACTCAAGATATTCTCAGGTCCTTAACATCACTCTCAACTTGACCCCAGTCATTATCATATTATCATCAATTAGCCTAGCCTATTACTGGCTGCTCTTCTTTTTAACCTTACCACACCCAGCTCTTCTCTGACCTGCAGTGAAATAATTTCTGTAGTTGTATCAGTAGTCATCACTAAGGAAGTTCCATCATGTTAGAGAATAGTCGTTCAATATCCTCAATGGGGACAGATGCTAAAAATTCTGTTTTTCAAGTGAGAAAATTGAGTCCTAAAGCTGGGAAATGACTTGACAGAAATCTATGATGCAATGGTAGATTGGGGGATGGGGAAGACTAAGTTTTATAGCTGCCGCTCAAATTCATCTTCCTGTCTAAGTGAATCAGTTTCAAAAGTCGGACGATGCAATTATGGAAAGTGAAAAAACAATCCTTGAAAATAATAACATTGTCTTTCCAGGGAAATTGATAGCAAGTATCCACAAGAAGAATGGTTGACACAATTGAGATAAGTTTAAATAAAAAGGGCTTAATATTTGCAAGGGTGTGGTAGAAATGAATGAATAAATTCCCAAATGTTTAATCCAATTTAATACCTGGACTTCTTAGATCCACGGGAATTACACATTCCCCTAGAGAAAACTGTGAAGTAATGGAGTTGCTCTTGAAGGTCCCAGTCCACAACTCCCTTGTCTTTATTGCTATACTATGATGCCTGGTATCTTGATCTTCTTTCCACTCGCCTCTCTATACAATTTTATTTGCAAGAAAAATACCAAAGGTATGAATACACCTATTTTTGCAAAGGATCAATATATCCTAGATAATTTGCTTCCTGCTATGATATTTTTATTTTTGGCCGCGCCCATGGCAGAGGGAAGTTCCCAGGCCAGGGCAAACCCAAAGAACCACAGCTGTGACTAGAGCCACAGCAGTGACAACATTGGATCCTTAACCCACTTAGCCCTGAAGGCACTCCCCTGCTATGATATTCTGATTTCATTATATGCTATGCTATTTTCCACTTAAAAGAGAATAAGGTATTAAGTTCAAAAATTAAGACCTAATTATAAGATTTCAGGCATGAGTAATTCAGGCGGAAGAAGCTTTACTAAGGACAGAAGATCCTTTCCTTGCATTGATAGAATAACACATGTTGCTAGCCAGCTTCTTTTGCCCACTCATAAGGACAATCTTAGTTCTTGGTCTAGTATGTCTAGGATTCATATTCAATAATTGCACCCCCTTCCACCTCAAATGCTTCCCTTTCTAAATCTAAGGAAACTGATGGTTCTCCTACCTCCCTGACATAAGAATTTTCAAGGGGAGAAAAATTTGAAGAAACCAAGACTTTAAAAATAACTAGTTAGGGAGTTCCCATTGTGGCTCAGAGGAAACGAATCTGACTAGCATCCATGAGGACGCAGGTTCCACTCCTGGCCTTGCTCAGTGGATTAAGGATCTGGCATTGCCACGACCTATGGTGTAGGTCACAGACAAGGCTCAGATCCTGCGTTGCTGTGGCTGTGATGTAGACCGGCAACTACAGCTCCAATTCCACCCCCAGCCTGGGAACCTCCATATACTGCAGGTGCAGCCCTAAAAAGACAAAAAAAAAAAAAAAAAAAAAAAAAAAGCACTAGTTAGAAAGCAGGTAAACCAATAGTTGTTAACTTAGGCTTTTCCATCAGATGAGGGTCTAGAAAGTCCTATCTAGAGGTCCTATAATGAAGTAATGAAAATATCTTGAAGACTACAATAGAAATCCCAAACTACTGCAGTCAAAGACTATCAGTGATTTTTAGGAATTCAACATCTTGAGGAGTAAACGGAGTTGTATAATCAGCTGTTAGGTACAAATTTTAGGATAATGAATAATGTACATTGGGGCCACTAGTGAAAGACATAAACTTGTAGAAATCTGCAGTCAGGAGTTCAGTAGTGAACTAATCTATGAAAACCAGAAATAGAAGAGAAAAACTGAACAGTAATCAGGATACAAAATGAGTGGTGGTAACTACAAAGATATATTCTTTCCATTCTCTTAATTCCTACCCCAATTCTTTGATATTTCACTGAGAAATGAAAGTTTTTCTACAGGTAGCCTCATACTACCATCATTTTCTTTGGTTTTGTTTTCCTGAAACACCGGCCTATTCCCAAAAGTATTGCTTTCAGAAGAAAATGTCTGTCTCACCATGAATGTAGATGTAGTGTCTTTTTCTCAAGTTTCTTTGATTTACGTCTCCCAGAGGGAAAAAATTTCTCTTGAGGTGAAAAATAAAACTAATTATATATGTGGGCCAAAGACAATTGTGCAAAAATTATTTAAAAACTTACTCTTATCTAGATTTACCCCAAATGTGCTTGTAAATGGCACTGAAGTATGAGAAAAATGCAAAAGGCACATTCTAAAGTTCCTTTTAAGGAAATCAGGTTAGGCAGTGTTTCCAAAGACTGGTGAAACATATAAAAATCAGACACTGCCTAAGCAATAAAGTAAATACATTAAAAATAGAAAATCAAGTTATTTTCCTATTCATCTTGAGGAAAATGCCAAAAGAAGCTAACATCCTAAAGGGTAAAACGTAGTTTTCTAATTTTTTCCAGGTGTACAGGCCTGTGATTTTCTATTGCCACTTTCCCTTTTCTGCATATGATCATGATGGAAAAAGACAAATGTGGAAAAAATTTTAGCAGAAAATAATTCACTTTATTAAAAAAATGAGTTAGCAATACTGAACACTGAGCAGTCTTTGCTTAGAAAGCAGACTCACACAATGTATATTACTCTTCAAACAGTCTTCTTTGTGATCTTGAAAGACTGAATAATTCAAAGATTTCTTGGAAGTAAGGTAAGAAGTTTTATGAGAACTAAAGCTGCTAAAACAATAGCAATTCCACCCAAAAGACAATAAAAATGGATATTTAAATCAGGAAATTTAGAGGTTGATAAATGCTAAAACTGAACATGTCCCAGCAATTAAGTCAATTTTGGGGTAGAGCCTTTGGAATCTGACTTATTACTTACTTTATAGCATAGTTCCCTTAATGGAATCATTTTTAGTGATTTTCTTAGGAACAAAACCTTGAAATCTACCTTCATAGGGATGGGGGGTATCCTTAAAACAAGTCTTTCACAAAACTAAATCCCATTAAAACGGGCCCAAGATGAACATATTGTCAAAGGTTATTCATACAGATAACAAACCGCGTTACAAGAGCCCAGGGTATGTGAGAAATACGGAGTATTCTTAGGAAGGAATTTTCTCCTTTTACCACCTAGCTGGTATGCTTCCTGGAAAGGAAAAGAGATACTTGTTTGATGAAATACAATGTGGTAGAAAGATGCTGATGGGAAGATGGAGAGCCACAGCTCTACTCTGTGAAATGATTAAAATATTCATCATGACCCACCCGCAGATAAATTAACTTCAAAAAGATGTAAGCTGTTAAGTGTGGAAATTCAGGCTCTCAGATGGGATTCTGCTAATTCTGCTACGCTAATGTTTAAATCCCATCACAAACAAAGAACTCATTCAAGAGAAAACTGCAAGTTCTAGTAGGTATGTTCATGGACCTTTTCTCTTTATAACACTCGGCGATTGGTCTATGATTTCAAAAAGCAGCAAATATGTGGTACCCTCAAGCACTTGATGCTTAGGAGTAAGTATTGTTGCTTACTGAGGAGCACCTGCCTCTAAAGTCTTGCCACAACTCCGACAGGTATAAAGAGGGCCCATATTTCAGGGGGAGGAGGTAAATTACATTTATGATCCATAGAATGAGGAGAAAAGTTAGGTTGTTTAAATATTTCAACAACCTGGCTCTCTCCTGGCTTTCTCTTGCACAGGCCCTCTGGGTACCAGTTTCAGAGTAACAGCGAAGGACCCCGGCATCCAAGCAAAGGCCTCCTGATCCATCAGAGAAAGGAAAAAAAAAAAGATGTTCTGACCACTACGGAGGGGATGACTACATAAGCATTATCAATCAAAACTGACTTGCACACACAATGAGACACCAACATCAAATGCTTTCACTGACTTGTGGAATCTGAAAAAAGGACAGAATGAACTTCTTTCCAGAACAGATACTGACTCACAGACTTTAAAAAACTTATGGTTTCCAAAGGAGACAGTTCGGAGGGGGGGGTGGGATGGAAATCCTATGAAATTGGATTGTGATGATCATTGTACAACTAAAAACGTAATAAATTCATTGAGTAATTACAAAAAGTGACTTGTAGATTAAAGGCACAGATACTTGAACTGTTCTGGGCCATTGTAAATATCAAATTTTATTCTATTTTACATAATTATAAAATTTACATGTGTTCACAGGAGTTCTTCCACATCAGACATTTGTGGAAAAGCTCTAATTTATGTCACTGAACATAGGAATTTTTCCACATAAGACTTCTTTCTAGGTGTCAGTTAATAATCATACTGGTATATAAGGTGAGACTAGAAGACTAATACATTCATATGCAAAAAAAAACAGCCATTGCCTTATTCTTTAATTATATTTGACTTAATTGAAAGGCACAAAATAATTCATTGCAGCTCTCACATTTAAGGCCCCAAGAATATCCAGATAATTAAGCCCAATGTACTATGAGCAGGAAAGGGAAGGTAGCTGGTGTGATAGGCAAAGGAAAGGATGCTGCAGAAATGTCTTTGGTAAAATTCTTTCTACATAGAGATCCATTCTGCTTCTCTCCAATGCCAGTAAGCCATTGTGGAGAGGGAATCAGATAGCTAGGAGTGGCCATGAGGTCATCTGATTTCATTGTTTTCCTGTCTCCCAAGCTATAAGTTAAAATAAGAATCATTTTCTGAAGTCACATTGTAGTGAAAACTGCCATAAGAGAAGGGTGACATTGAAAAGTCTGTAATGTATTTAAAAGTCCAACTTGTGAAAATGAAAAAAACTTTCGTGTTTTGGAAACTTTCTAGATATATGTAATTAGTTCATTCTAGATGTTTCTCTGCAATGTCATAATTTCTTTTTAAAAATAAAAAAAAATTACTGTTAATTCAGAAACCAAAACTTACTTTAAGAAAAAACTAGAAACATTTTTTTTTCTATTTTGGATAATGTATAACTTTTGTTATATGTTTGGCTATACGATTGCTTAGCATACTTTATTCAGTATTTTTAAACTTCATGTAATTGGGTACTTATACTTATTCACAAAGTCTAAACTGCACAAATTGCATTTCTTTTAATAAACACAGAATTGGATTCATCATCTGGGATTGCCTCAAACAGCTTTACCACTTTGTTCTGTCTTAACTATAAATCTTGGCTAGGGTAGGCCATAGAAAGGCATGGAGTAATAGTAACATATTTTTAAGGTTGTAAATTTATTTAAATAAAAAGTAATGAATGCTACAAAAAAACCAAATTGTGTAGCAATATTAAATTGCAAATTATCATAAAAGTCATATTTTTAGTAGTTAAACTTTATATATATATATATATACATATATATATATATATGCTTTATTGCCTGCTAGGTGTAATGTGGGGCAATTCCTGTGGCTGGAAGACCCTGGGGTTTTGAACTTCCTGGCATTTAAGGGGGGGAAAAAAACCCCAAAAAGTACAAAACCAAAACAAAGTGTCCCTTAGAAACAACATAAATTAAGATACCAATGAATGTATTACTTAAGGTTTCACTTTCTTATCATGCATACAAATTTTGTGCCACGTTGCTGTGCTGAAATGCTGTCTGAAATCAGTTTTGACATGAGTATGTAAAAGGAATGTTTCGAAGCCATTAAGACATAATGATATAAATAACATATTTCTGAGACTCTGATCTACCTAGTCTTTGTTTTTCTGCCTATGTCCAGGTTGGCTTACTTCCTGGTTATGAACTACAGCCACTAAAATACATATTTCAAATAACTTAATGGTTTCGCTTCCTGAAATGAAAAGAGAGCCACCACACCCTGTTCTTGGTTACATGTCACTGGCTGCCTAATATTACTTAATGAATTAGACTGACTCTCTTTGAAATGACTTACTGTTTGAATTTTGTGGAAATCCAGGCAAGGAGGATGGACCGTTCATTCCAGGGAGGAGGACAGGGGGAAGGCCGGGGAGTCCTGGATAGGCTGCTGGCAGACTGATGCCATGAAGGGAGCTACTATCCATCATGCTTGGCTGCTGTACCGCTAAGCCCAGCACATCTGAAGCCTTCTTTATCCGGTCAAGTTCTTGCTGTGCCATCAGCTGTCGAACTGTTGTTGGAGCCAAGTAATCTTTCTCCCGATCAAGCTGACTCCCAACGGTCTCCCTCACTTTTGAAATGTGCTGTTTGGAGAAAATATGATCTCTGATGGACAAACGGGCAGAGTACTTCACCCCACAGAGGGTACACTCTGGTTTGGTGCCTTCCGTTCCACTTTGATTGATCATGAAAGGCTTCCCTATGTTGATTTTAAATTTCTTTTCCTTTGCCCTTGCATTCTGGAACCACACCTGGACCACGCGTTTGGGCAGACCGATCTCGTTTCCTAGCATTTCACATTCTTGCATGGTTGGGGTTCGGTAGTCACTAAAGCAAGCCTTGAGAACCTTGAGTTGAAGATTGCTCATTTGGGTTCGGAAACGCTTGTGACCTGGTCGATCATTACTTTTGGATTTAAAAGGATTGCTGGATCCGAATGGATTTGGTGAGCTCGGGTCAGCTATGCTGGATGTTTCACTGCGGTCAGCATTGTCATCAGGGTCATCTGTGATATAAAAGCTTTGGTCATGGTCACCATCTTTATCATTGAAAGGTATTGAGGGACTCGTGAGAGAAAAGAGAAATTTTTCATCACAGACCTCTGTGGTGGGTGTGGTTGCTGTTTTGGCCAGAGTGTCAAGAGTTTTGGGTTCTTTTGGAGATAAAGCTGGCTTCACATCTCCAGAACTTCCCGTGGTGCTTTCCATTTCTGCGTTTCCCTCGTCTCCGGTGGTGGCGTCACTGATGGCGGTATTGATTGATGAAGTCTCATCAAAATCAGGTTTATTTTGATCGTACCCTGCCTCAGCAGGAGGGGCGTTTAAATTCTCTACATCCTCAGAACATTCCGCTTTAAAAGAAGAAGGGCTTAACAGATTCTTCGGTGACAGCTCTGCTGTTTTACTCACAGGCGTTGACACAGTAGAAGCCAACTCATTCTCACTGGATAGATCGATTTTCGTTAATGGCAAAGATGGATAATCAAAATAAATGTACTTCTGCGGGCTTTCACCCCCATCTTCTGTTGCTATTAAAGGGCTTGGGGGCAGGCTGTAACCTGCCTGCTTTCCTTCATTCCAGTGCCGGGAGCGAATGTGGCTTTCTAAGGCTGACTTCGCCTTAAACAGGGCTCGGCAAAAGGGACACCGTTTATGAGACTGGGCGGGACCCACAGCCCGGAACTGGCCTTTCCTCTCTCGCGCCCGTGTATTCTGAAACCAGACTTGCACGACTCTCTTCTTCAGCCCCACTTCACGGGCGATATGATCAAGCATTTTTCGGGTAGGATTGGAATCCAGTAAGTACTTTTCATAGAGTATTTCCAGTTGTTCCGGGGTGATCGTGGTTCTCAGGCGTTTATCACGGTGCTGGTCTTCACCGCTATTCCCGCCTTCCTTTTCACTGCAGTTAGTATCTTCCTTATCATCCAGTTTCCTTTTAAGGGAAGCAGCAACGGTGGCAGAGGCCGGGGTGTGGGAGGACGCGGTCTGAGGGGGCATCTGTGTGAGAGAACCACTCAGCAGCTGTCCGGTCATCAGCGGGTTGTTGGGGTCGAATATCATGTAGGGCATGTCCATGGGCCGTTCCAAGAATGGAGAGTGAAGGAACTGGTTTTGAGCAGCGAGGAAGTGCATGTGCTGGTGCTCCTGCCAGAGTTCCAGAGTTGGGAAGGCAACTGTGCACTGATCACATTGGTATTGTAGTAACTGCGGAGGTAGACTGTTCTGGAGAGAAGTCATGGAAATCTGCAGTGGACTCGAAGGGACCGGGGTCTGAGAGGCCGAGGGGGGTCTTCCAATCAGTTGGGGTTGTTTTGGTGGCTGCGGCTGTGGCTGGGCGGCCGCAGCCTGTGGTGGCTCTGAAGAAGTGGATGCTAATGGCAGGGCTGGTTTGGTGCCTTGAGAAGGGGGCGAGGGATCACTCTGCTTTGGCTTTTCTGTGGGATATTCAGGTTTGGGAGACGTCTTCTCAGGTTCTGGCTTGGGTGATGGAAGCAGCGGGGTGCTAGCCCCAGAGCCAGAACTTGCGGCAGCGACAGGAGCGTTTTTGGCTGCTTCCGTTTGGCCAGACACTGTGCAATGCTTATACACCACCTGATCCGTGGCGTCCATGGAATCTTCAGTTTGGCTTTCATCTTGGGCATCGTCATCTTCATCCTTATAACACTGCTTTTTCTGATGCGTAATCAAGTCAAAGATTCTGGGGAAAACCACATTGCACTTTTTACACTGGTACTGCATGTTGCTGGTCCGGATATAGCGCTCATTAGTGAGTTCTCGTTTCTCGTTATCTTTAGCTTCTGCTTGGTTCTCGTAACTCTTCCGTGCCTTCTGCCGAGCATTCTGGAACCACACAACGATAACCCGGGTAGGTAGATTGAGAACGGTGGAAAGTTGTTCTATTTCATCATCTTTTGGGTAAGCGTTTGTGTCAAAAAAGTCTTGAAGAACCCTAAGCTGGTAGTCAGTAAACCTGGTTCTCGAAGACCTTTTACTGAAGGAGGCATCCGATTTGTAATGTTCTAAAGAAGAGGGCTGTGGGTCAATTCTGATATCCTCCAAAACAGTTATGGGAGGGTTGCTGAAGTTGTACGGCGAATCCTTATTTCTCTGCCGCTCCTTAAAAAGCGTATTTCGGAACCAGTGCTTGATAACTTTTTGAGAGAGGCCAGATTTTTCCGCCATTTCTTGGATCTGTTCTTCACTTGGAGAATTATTGATGTCAAAATAAGCCCTCAGGATTTTCAGCTGGTCGTCGGTAATTCTTGTCCGGGGGCGTTTGAACTGAGAATGCCTTAGGAAATTGGGATCTAATCCGAGCTGCTGCTGGCAGAGCTGAGTGAGATCCGCGGAGAGCGTGTCCATCTGGGGCAGCTGCAGGGCGAGCTGGGGAGGAAGCGCAGGATGCTGCACCGGCTGCATCATGATGGAAGGAAAGAGGGGAAGGTCCAAAGACACTGGCAGCTGGACCTGAGGGGGAGCGGAGGGGGGTGGGGGCGGGGGAGGAGGAGGAGGAGGGGGCGGCGGGGGTGGGGGCGGGGGAGTGGGCGGTGGGGCTTGTATTGGCGTAGACACCGTGCTTGGGAGTTTCACCGGCCCCAGGGAAGCAGGCTGCGGAGGAGCTGGAGGCAGCGGGGGTGGCGGTGGCGGGGGAGGCGGTGTTTCTGGAGAAGAGGGTGAAATCGGATAAAGCTTGTCGTAGGCCTCCCTGTACTGACGAGCAAATTTTTCTAGTGCACCGTATGGGAAAAACTGGCCATGTACATGTTCCTGGTGACTCTTTAGAATAAGAACATTGGAAAACAATTTCCCACACGTTCCGCATTCCAGCTTCTCAGTGCTTTCACCTTCACCGCTTTTGCCCTTCTTCTGTACCTTCTGCCTGTTCTCATTATACTGAATAACCAGCTCAAAACCGAAGTTTTCCAGTAATGCTTTGGCTGCATTTCCTCTGGCCCCTGAAGCGATTCGGGGCGGCAGGATGGATGGTTCCGAGGATTTTTGCTTCTTTCCGTCTTTGCCTTCTTTGAGCCCTTCGCCTTCACTTATAACTTCTTGCTTTGGCTTGTCTTGTTTTTCCGCCATCTCTTCTGCCTCCTTGAAAGAGGGTATGTCCTTAATGATCGGGCACTCAGCACTGGCCAAAGTGGTCTGCTCTTGTTTCAGTAATTTGCTGGCCTGCTGCTGTTGCGGCTGAGGCTGGGGCTGCTGCTGTGGCTTTTGGGACTGCAGCTGAGGCTGTGTGGCCTGGTACTGTTGTGCTTGTTGCTGGAGTATTTGGAGTTGAGTTTGGCCAACATGATGTTGGGTTTGAATCTGCTGCTTCAAGTCTTCAAGCAAGGATCCGGCCATTCCGGTCATGCCCGGCATCCCAAATGCGGCAGAGCCAGGCAAGCCCAAATCAGGCCCCAAGCTGAACTCGGTCCCGGGGATGTAGAATGGAAAGAGAAACTGAGGCTGCTGAAACTGCAGCAGCGCTTCTGGGGTCATAGGAAAGTGAGGCAAAAAGGCAGGGTTGAGAAACTGAGGCTGAAAGAACGCAGCCTGCTGTTGCAACTCGTGCTGCAGCTGCATCTGAATCTGCGCTGGTGACTGTGGTGGGTGATGAGCAGGTTGAGCAGAGATTAACTCTGGAGTTTGCTTTTTATTTAATTCTTTGGCATCTAAGTGGGTGTCTTTGCTGCTTACTCCTGCCAAACTCATGGAATCTAACATCCCTTGGCCAGGACTGCTAACGTTGGCGGCGCTGTGCCCACTGACCACGTGGCTGCTGGGCTCCAGCTTTGCAGCCCTAGCCTTTGTCTGGTGGAGCACGGACCTCATATGGATTTCCAACGTCGAGCTTTGGCTGTATGCAACATTGCAGATGCTGCACTTGTAGGGTTTGTTATCTGTGCTGCTGTTGGTTTCTTGAGGAACCGGACTGGAGGCTTCCTGCAAAACCTTTTTCAACTTATGCAGGTGAGAAACTGAATTATAATGGACCAAGAGAATGTTCTTTTGGGTGAACGACTCTTTACACACTGTACATTTATATGGGCGAGATGGATCGAGGAATTTTTCCATTGTAAAATTTGGCCCTTTTCTAAAAGGTAAGGTCCGCTTTGGTTCAGAGCCCATGTCATCTGGAATAGAGCTACTGTCACTTCCTACAGGACTTGCCTTCCCTTCGTGGTCCACCTCATACTCTCTCTCCATTTCCTGCTCTAGGGCATGGTCATCCTGGGCCATCGTTTCACTCTCTGCCCACAGTTCACCATTCACAGGCAAGGAGGCATATAGCTGTTGAAGTTCAGCTTCACTCAGTTCGGGGTGGCCAGCTTCCAAGTGTTTTTTTAAAGCCTGGAATGTACGGAAACTACGCTGGCAGAGATTACACATTGTCGCGGCCCGAATTGCATGATACTGGGAATGTATCTGAAGCTTCTGCATAGTCTTAAAAGCCAAGCTGCAGTGGTTACAGCGATACTTATAAACGTGGCGGTCTGAAACAGAGAGTGGTTGCCTTTTTTGCTGTTCGCTTAACTGATCTTGCAGTGGGTCAGAGATCTTCCCATCCTTACTGCTGTTTTTATTCCACTCCGACGCTTCTGTGGGTTCTTTTGTCGGTTTCTGCTCCTCACTCTTTATTTCCATGATAGCCTTTGAGTCGTCAAGACCCGCCATACTTTTGTCATCCATGGGACTTTCACCTGCGTCAAGAAAGCATAAACCACTTACAGGAAGAAAGCCTACAGCTCAAATCCCAATGAATATTGCAAGTGGGAGCCTCTAAAGGTTTCTGCTTAAGCGATTCTTTGAAGAACAATTTATTGAGCAATTACTTATGTATGGGGCACAGGGGATATAAAGGTGAGTAAGAAATCATCCCTGACCTTAAGGAATTTCAGGTTAGAGAAGAAAATTAAAACAAATAAATAAATCTTTTTTTTTTTTTTTATAAAGGAAAGAAGTCAAAGGTAATTATAGTATCCTACAAGTAGTGTGATACCAAGGGCCATAACCTCAGGATTCAGGAATTCGAACCGAAAAAATATTCCTGACCATTGATATTTAGGTCCCCCAAGGGCAGTTTACAGATAACCAGATAGTAAATATGCCTTGAGAAATATGGCTCTTGAAAACACCATACATTTTTTCCTCTGTGCCTTTTTTGAAAAAATATAATCTTAGGGAGTTCCCGTTTTAGCACAGTGGAAATGAATCTGACTAGTAGCCATGAGGATGCGGATTCGATCCCTGGCCTCGCTCACCACTGGGTCAGGGATCATGTGTTGCCATGAGCTGTGCTGTAGGTCACAGATGCAGCTCAGATCCTACATTGCTGTAGCTGTGGTGTAGGCTGGCAGTTATAGCTCCGATTGGACCCCTAGCCTGGGAACTTCCATATGCTGCGGGCATGGCCCTAAAAAGCAAAATAAAAAAATAAATTTATATATATATAAACTTATTTTTTTAATATGTATAATCTTAGTAATAATACTATTGGAGCACCACTGTGAATGCAAGCCACTACGAGTGGATCTCAGTCAGAGCTGGCATACCTGAATATTTCCCAGGCCCCTCAGCTGTGATGGCTGCAGGTGTGTCCCGTTCTGATTTCTCAGAGGCGGCTGCTGGCAGTAGCAGACTATTGGGCATCATCACATCAGGGACAGGCACCTGTGAAAACCAAAGGGGTTCATGGCAAATGTACCCCAGAAATCACATACTCCATCACATCTGCCCTTTGGCAGCAGCATAACCCAGGTACATTTTTTCCAACCAAAGCAAGGCCATTTTGTGGCTCTCATAGGCCAAGGCTCTCCCTTCAAAGTTAAGATCATTGCTGCTGTGATGTTGTATTCTTTTATTTTCTTTTGTTAAAAATGTGGTTTGAAGGCTTTTGTAGCCAAGAGATGACAGCCAAGATGAAACTCAAGGTGCCCACATGAATCATTTGTTTAACATTATAGGTATAAGATTAAAATGGCAAAAATCTGTGTTATTGAGTAAGATATGCCTTGTATCATATTTGGTTATTTTTTCCCCCTAAGCACCAAAGACAACAACAAAGGGGACTGTGGTTGTGATTTCTACAACAAAGTCAGAGCTTGACGTAAGGCAGAAGAAATCAATTTCTATCAATCGATAATTACAGATTTTGTGTTGCTACTTTTACAGGGATTATGTCACATATGCATCAACATTCAATGTCCTTACTGTCATAAGCAGCTTCTCCACACAATCCGGAGACACACTGTGCAAATGTGTCAGATGCAGCTGGAGGTGCATTTTGTTGCTGAGGACGTCCTGGCAAAGGGGACAGCAGATGACAGGCTGTACCGAGTGCTGTGACAGGACATGCATCTGGATACGACTTTGGTCCCTACTATTGTAGTTACAATAAGGACACTGATAGAACTGGAAAATATGGAATAAACATGACCACGATTAGTTCATGGATTTTGATGGCTTCAGAGCATTAGAAGTCATACCAAGGGTTCACTTCCTTGCCAATTAGAGTATCTACATATATTTCAATAGCATGGAATAGCTTGGAGGCTCTTGGGTTATCAAGGACAACAATTAAAAAAAAAACATGTTTATACAGCAAAGGGAAAAAAAGCACATTTACCTGTTCGTGACAGAATTTATTGTCCTCTGTAGGTTTTGATCTTTTTGTTGCCACATCCTCTTCTTTTGCCAGCAGGAGTGGCTGGGTTCCCCCTGCCACACTGACTTTTAGCTCCTTTTCTGGTGTGATTATTCCTGATTCCCCCAAAAGAAGAGAACACCTCGATTTTAAAAGACTAACAATGTCGAGATCTGGAAAAAAATGATGTTTTTCAAATAGCTTTAACTCCACTGAATCACCCAAAGAACCAGACAGACACTTTTACATGATGCTAATGTCAAAAGGCAAAAAACACATGTCTTTTTGTCCATAAACCAAATAGAGTTTATAAATATATTTTAAAATGTGCTTCTGTCTCATGTTTTGATAACCCTAGGTGACCTTGAAGGATTCATCAATACCATGTGCTCTCTGGTGTCTTGGTTTGCCTTTATCACATTAAAACAAATACACTCCCATGCACAAATGCTAACTTAGAAAATAATTATTTCCCTGATTGAATTATCTCTTTTTCTAAAATTCTGGGACACTGAAAACATTTCAAAATTCTAAGAAGAGCTGACTATCATTCGCGAATGAAAATAACGTCTTTATGTAGTGAATGCAAGGTTTAAAAATTATACGTTACATATTCACCGCTGCTTTTTGCGATTTATTCTTTGCTTTAGAGTCTCAGCCATTGGCTGTGCACATCACAGAGTAGTCCAAATCTCAAGAAGACAATTGTTTTATGAGGTTAATCTAAATATTCAGTGTTAAAGACAGTTTAAAATTTTGCCTAGATGAGCAACGTAATGTATAGAAGCCTCACACACATCAAAGAAAAGAGTGCAATTCCAATTTCCCAATCTAACATAAAATTCTTTCCAGCATCAATTTTCCCAATAATCTCCTCTGTGAGGCTGGATATTACAGCGACATTGGGTAGGCATGTCACATACATCTCACGACAAACACAAAACCTCATTTACCAGCCATTCCAATCTCATCATAGCGCGGCATCATCTGACCTTTTTTCTGCTGTTTATTATGAGTATTTCTAATTTTAACTTTCAATTTTCACCATCTTCCAGTCAATTTGCAACTAAATTATTTCCAGGGTGAGGACACTATCACTGGACAACTGGGTGCAAATACATCTTGAAATGCAATGAAGCTAAACCATTGATTGCTATCAGACCCCGCGTAAATATAGAGTCTAGGCGTAATCTGATTGTATGCTGTGCATGAAGATTTATCTTGATTTTTTTTTCAATCCACATACGGTTCATATAAATGAACAAATTATACCTTATTGCAAAATAACCCAGTTTTAATTTAAAAATAAGGTCAAAAATGTTATGGAAACAAAGTAAAAATGAACCCCCAAATACATTTCTCTTTATATCCTGGATGGAGATGCATGTTTTGCAGCATGTAAATAATTTTAGGAATTTTGAATTTTGAAAAATATTTAAAAGTAAGTCTGACTCTGAGGAGACCAGAGTCTTTATTTTATTTAAATAGAATTTAAATGACATAATGACAATGATTTTATTCCCTTGGAGTTTGTAGTAGGTACAGAAGTAGTGCTATGTTCACAAACAAATTGCACTGATAGTGATTTCTAGATTTACAAACACTAGATTTTATTCGAATTGGTACATTTGTCCTATATATAGGTACCTTAGAGAAATTAGATTCTTTCTCGATTTTTTGAAAAAATAATTTATCATAGTTGTATTTGAATGAATTTAAATCTGAGATAGACTAAAAATTTTCATTATATGGATTAAACAATATCCAGGTATTTGATATCCAAAGATATGTCAAAAATAGGAATGTTTATTTTGTAATTAATTCTGGTAGCCAGAAGAAATGTTTTTTCTTCTAAAAGCAAAACTCTCAAAGAAGAATATACTTTTTGCTATCATTTTAAAAGCATTGAAAACATACATGTAAGAAAAATATGATAGATAATACTTGCAAATAAAATGTATTGCTGAAGGTGTCAGATCAAGTTGTATAAAATGATTGTCTTTTAAACCAGCAAATGACTATCAGTTGATCTTTTCCTGTAAGACTGGAAGTTTTTTCTCTAAAAGTTCCCTAATAAAAGTAAGAATATGCTCCCTTAGGAGAATAGTACTAGGTCATAGTCCCTTATCATCCTTTTGTGTGCCTGGTAGAAGCAGACACAACCAAATAAGTTGGTCTGATTCCCTATGCTATCAAAGATTGTCACACGCAAGGGAAAAGAGAATTTCCACAACTCTTGCTGCTTGCAGGCCTTATGGAACTTCAGAAACAGAATAAACCTCCCAAAAACTTCTAAATCTATTAAATGTATAGCTATGGCCTTGTTTTTACAAGCATCTATCTTCTAATATTAGTACTATAAAGGATCAAAACAACAATAATTTCAAGGTTTGGAACATTTTACTAAGATTTTACAATGGATTACATATTTGGTAAAATTAATCCATGTTATTTTTATGCTTATTAATATTCATCAGTAATATAATTGCTTTTAAATTAAAGGACATTCACTATGCATCAAGTAAAAGTTAAGTTTTAGGGTTACTATTTCACAGCCATTGTGATATCTGTTGGTGATAGTATTCCACCCAATATATGTGTCTGCTTCAATTTTTTTGGCTAATTAACCTAGTTAATTAAATCATGATCTTAAGGTAAGCTAGGCGCTTCCTAAAAACTATTTTATTTTAAGTTGAAAAGAAGTTATAAACAAAGTCTAGACTGCCTAACTGTAGCTAGGAACCCCAGAAATGCATGTCACTGATAAGAAGCAGCAGCAGAAAATGCTAAGATGTAATAACATGTGACAAAAACAGACACTTGAAGATAAAACAGGTTACTAGGATTATTTGCAAAAATGAGGGACATTACATTTTATGCACGCATGCCTTTTCTACTCAAAGGGGCACCATGTCGGGTATGACGGCTTCCCTGGTAAATTATAAGAAATCAACTCTGGGGTCTTTTTTGAATTGTTTTATCCTAGAAACATCTTGTATGAAATAAAAACCAATGAATTTTAGGAAGGTTTTAAATTTTGTGATTACTCATAATTTATGCCCACAACGTTACTTGAAATAAACCCTGTTACCCTAGACAAAATTTTGAAATGAGATCATAATTCACTTTGTGTTATGAAGGCCACCATGATATCCTCAAAAAAAAAGCTATTTTAATGCATTTTTAACTAAAAAGTGAAGTCTAATTACAAATTAGCATGGCCAAATAGATGAGCCAATGATTATCTGCCAGTTATGAGATTATTTAACATGCATGAGATTACTAATATAAAAATGACATAATTTACTTCAATTCAGATGCCGCCTACTTAATAAATTTTCAATCCCTAAAATACAGAATGTTGTAAATAAAATGGTTTATACTCATAACAGGTGAGGGAAATCCCATAGCACATATATACTAAAAGCAAATCTTGAAAAAAACAATAAAACAAAAATGCTAAGTTATTATTTATGAATCAATGTATTTGATAAAGTTTGAATACTATCCAACTTGGATAATGCAACTCCAAATAAGTCTAAATTATAATTACTGGTACAGTATTCTTTTTAATGAGACTAGAATGAAAGGATAATTTTAATTGCAATAATAAAGGTTAATTTCCATCTTTCCTCATGTTTACTTCCTTATTAAAAAGTGGTCCCCTTAGCCACGGCAGAGACATATTACATTTTCAATGCAAATGTATTAATCTGGATAAACTCTATATTAATTCTTGTAGTGCACAGAGCTATAATTTGGATTATAATTAATCTAAAGTGGCACTAGATTTAAATGACAATATAAATGAGGCATTAGGAGGCTTTTCTATTATGAATGAATATTCAACAAATATGACTTGCATATTGCCAAGTCTCATTTTGAAAGCTCTAGTCCTAGAGATTAATGTCAGCAACACAGTACAACAGCTTATACAAACACTGTCTTCCTAAAACATGTTAATTCCTTCCTGTCTAAAAAATTCTATGTGAAAGTGAGGAGTCACCCTGTTTTCTAATATTAGAACATGTTAAGATAGTGATTAGTTTATAAATTTGCCAGTATTTTTTGACATTTATAACTGACATAAGGGAAAAAAAAAAAACCCAATGTGTACATATGTGGTTATTCAATCATTAGAAGTACTTATAAGGGAAAAAAAAATCCATGTAATAATTTTTTCACCTAATCAAATTCAATTTAGAAAGCAGAAAACTTTGTTAAAAGTTCATGTTAGTTGTCCATAATAAGACCTGTCTTGATGTCTGGGAGGTTTCAAGGCTAAATATTTGCATTTCAGTAATTGCTTTGAGTTGATGCGGAAAAGCCCATTTTTATCCCTACAGATGTAGTTGGGGAAGCATAAAAATGTGTTTTAAAAAGCTACCTTTATCCAACAGTCTGTATCCTCTTGTGTGCCTGAGTCCTGTCAAGATGGTACAATTAGATGCCCAAGAAAGGACAATAACTCATCAGGCCATTAGGGAGTGATTGAGCCCATTATTTATGTAGAGCAGTAAACTCCACTGGTAGAGATAGAGCCTCTGCATCTGTGATATGTTCCAAGCAAGGCTCCTTCCTCATTGGTGAGATCGGAGCCATTTTCAAGAGGTTCCCACAACCCATCCTTTACAAGGTATTAGTTGCTTAAAACCAAGCACAATGTCACATTCCTAGGTATTACGTGAACACTCAATGGACACCACTGTTCTATTTGTGTATTTTACAGAGCTTTCTGAAGAATGAGGTGGAGGGGAATAGAGTCCACAATCTCTTTGGTACAACTGTGAGAAAAATCACCAATAGATGGGGGATGATCTGGCCCTCCCTGGAGTGGTCAAGCAGCTAAGCCTTGATTAGTTCCTTCCTAGACCTAAACTGACTACCTTGCTATTTCCAATTCTTTTCAAATGAGGTTTAGATGGCACTGCACTTGACCTTGGCTGATCACAAGGTGCTTCAAATTCCTTGTCAGTAACCTCAGGCACCAGCTTACTCATACACAGCGATGGCATCTTTGTTTTACGTTGCTTCAGGCTCAGTACCAACATTAGATCCTCTTTGTTTAAATCAAATTAAATTCATATGTTAGCCACTGTACTCTAGACCCAAATTTAAATGCACCTTTTCTCATTGGAAATTCAGCCTTAAACCATATAGGGTGGGGGACAGGGAGGCCCTTCAAACGATTTTTGAAGGGAACAGAAAACTCAGATAGGCAAAGACTGAACTACAAATACGGGGTAATTCAGGTTTACATAAACGGGCACGTGAAAATGATATTTTTGTGCACAACCCAATGTCTTCAGAGGGAAAACAAGCTTCTTTAGATGCGGCTGTCACTGGAATTCAAGGAGAAGATAGATGACTACCTGAAACTAATAGGCTTGAACCCGTTTCAGCACTTCTTCTGCTTCAATGAGTCCAACATAATAAAACTAGGTATAGCGTGCAGCAAAAGTAGCCAATGTAATATTCATTGCGACCATAGATTTCCATCTCATACATACAAAGCATGGATGAAGTCATATATTTGCCAAATCAAACACAGAAAAAGCCTTAGGTATCCACACCAGATGCTGGCCTAGCGTTTGTTTGTGCACAAGTAAATGTCATGACACGAAGGTTTGTTTTCAAAGACAGTAGCTTTCATTACTGGGATTTGTCTATTCTAGAAGATCAAAATTACCCAGCACCTAATCCCTTCTCAATGATATTTCCTCTTCTTAGGCTGAATCATCTGTAAACTTTTTCACTGGATTTTGTTTGAAATGCCTCAAATAGATGCCCTGGAAAAGGGCAAATTCCTGAGTGTTAGTTGTAAAAAAAAAAAAAAAAATCGAGGAAAAATAACATTTATTTTTAGGGTTATGTGGTTTGGTGGTGGTGGGGTGCATGTGATTGAATGAAAAAAATTCAAGTGATACCTAATCCTGTGCTTTTGAAAAATTAATATGCCATCAGAGGAATCACAAGTATAGCTAAGATTAATGAAAGGCGCTTAAAAAATTACAAGCACACAAACTGATTTGATTAAAAAATAATCTTGCTGGTCGTCCTGCAATATTCTTCAACTTATCCAAATCTATTCTGTCAGATGGTTATGATTAAAAATAGGTCAATGGGAGGCTACTGATAGAAATCACATGCAAAATGCACATGCAATGAAGAGTAGTGGGAATGTTCAGACAGTTTAAAATGAATAAAAGCTTTTAATAAGCTTTGGGAGGGGGTGAAGGAAGGGCTGATTGCAGGGAATGGGGGTGGGGAATGGAAAGGTGAAAGACTCTAGCATCTTACCCGTGTCTTTATTAGAGTTCTTGCCTTCATTATTGTCTCTCTCACTTGTGTCTTTCTCATCATCCTCAGCCACTGCTGTAGGTCTACTAGCTCCTTCTGTCTCCTCACTTTGTTCTTCTGTTAAGAAAGGCAGACCAGTCAGAAGGATGGAAAACCCCAGAAAAACACATGCGAAAATAAACGACGTGACCATGTTGAAACTTTGCTATATGTGACTCATCTGCAGACGTTCATTCTCCAAAAAAGAACATGAATTTATTCAAAAGTCTCTATTAGAACCTGCTAGCAATACCAATGCAGTTTTTTTTTTAATCTCAAGCAACTTCTTTTACAACCATTGAGAAATGTGCCTGTACTAAATTAAAATAAAAGAAATTGTTTAAAAGAAGTATAGTTCAAGCTAGGAAAGATTGAAAAATGGAGGTTAGAAAAAATTATGGTTGAAAAACGTATAGTTATGAACGGGGACAGGTGGGGGGAGGGGTGGACTGGGCGTTTGGGATGGAAATATTCTAAAATTTATACATTGTGATGATGGTTGTACAAAAATAAATATAATAAAACTCACTGAATTATTAAAAAAATATAAATAAATAAAAATAGCGGTAAGGCAATTTTGCAATTTCAACAGTAGAACCTTCTGAGCTACATGAACCCACCACTGTTCCAGGGACTTGGATCAATGGCAGAAGGAACCAAATTCTCGGAAAAATTTCTTAGTGAAATAACATGATGATGAGGGGTTAACTCTAAGACAGGTGTTGCTCCTGCCTTTCAGTCCTTAGACCCCAGAGGAGTTCTTTGGAATTTGTCAGAGTAAGATCTCAAAACTTCAGTTCCACTGAGATTTTTTTTTAAATTTTCCATAGGGGGAGCCATATGGGGCGTAGGACAGGAGAAGGTATAACTTCTATGACAACCACATCACCCCACACCTCATTCACGGGCTTCACACCAGCTAGATTACATGGAAATCCTCATAGTAACTCAACCCTATTTAATTATTCTGTAAATCTTAGCTACGCCGCTGCTGGTGGATTAATCTGTTTATGCAGTTCGCCTCTATGCTGGGTCTGTGTAGCACTAATCCGTGAAAGGCCCACTGTTCTCTTTCATCCTGCGATCATTCGTTTCTCACTGTGCTGATGTCACATTTTAATGAATTTTTAGCAATCTGAGTAATGCCAGATAACCAGGCTCGCAACTCCCCACAGCATGGCATGCTGTTTTCAGGGCAGCACAAAAAAATAAAAAACCATCTTCCCCTGTTCAGGTAGGAATTACATAAATTAGGAGGAGAAGGTAAAATGGGATTTGAAGCACCAGGCTGCTCAATTTCATAAAATCTTTAATGACCATATAAATTAACCCTGGAAAGGCAAAAGGTCATCGACACACATTTGCATACCCTCTTCTATTTGCTTTTGATAAGCAGAGCTTTTATGCTGAGAACATGATACAATTAACCCTTCAATAACCAGACAAAACGCTGCTCCGGACATTTTAAGTGTCAAGCATTAACTGAAAATTACACACTGCATAAAATTTTCATTGCAAATGCTATAGTGATTGAAAGGGGAAATCGTGGCCTTCTCCACACCCCATGTTTTTTTAATAACGTTCTGACAGCAGAATGAAATATCCACTGTCATATGTAGCAGCTGAGCACAAAAAAAAAAAAAAAAAAAAAAAAATTGCTATTTAGTGCCTCACTTGCCAGCCATGCTCTACAACTGTGGGAGCAGAAAACAGAACAGAGGGGGACAGTTCTGGGCTCAAGGCGGGGAACAAATGCAAAAAAAAATAAAGGGGGGAAAACAACACATTTAATACATGCGACATAAGAGTTTGCTTCAACTGTAAGTCCTCAAAGGCACCATACAAATCCACTTATTCCATATTTGCACTTTGCCGCTGCACAAAGGCAGAGGGGAGGTCCTTGGGGAGGGGTCTGTCATCTGAGGGTCTGGGGGAAGTTTCCCTTTCAGGCAAATACACACGGAAATTGTACTTGAAGAAGAGAGAAATCAACCCTTCCCCTGGCTGCAGCCTGCTTTCACCCTTGGTGATAATCGCTGATCAAACACAGGCTCCCTCCTCCCTGCATGGGGCCAGGCTGGGTGGGGACAGTGGCCTGGCTCAGCCTGGGAGGCTGGCTGGCTGAGATTATGATGGGATTGGGCTGTGTCCCTGCCAAGTCCACACACGTGACACGAGATCCGGTGTCAGGCCCGCGACCTACGACAGCCCGTGGCAATTACTTCTCAACTCATCCTGGGGACGGGATGCAAGGCTTCTTTGAGTTAGATTTACTGGACCTTTCCCCCAGGGCTGGAAAATGAAGTGTCAGAGCGCTACTGAGTGTCCTTATCTTGAGGGGACATAAAATCGTAAGGGCTATCGCAACTCACATTCATAAAACATTGCGTGTCAGGAGAAGACGACGCAAATTATGAAGGGACTCAAAGAAAAACTACAGTATAATCTGGGTCTCATCAGACAGTTTTTCCAGGATCCTCTTCTTCATTTTTCTGGTATGTGTTTTAAGTGTGAGAGAAATTCCCAGACAAGTTCTTCTATACATCACTGTGGTGTCTGACCTCCGCGTGACCCTGGCAACAGTTTGAGAAATCTGAATGTGAACAAAGACTCTGTGTCAGCAGCAGCGAAAGACTGTGGGATAGACGCTCCCCATCAACTTAATCGCAAACAGCAGTTCTGAGGCCATAACTTTGCCCAGCTCCTCCAAGCCACAGCTCATAACCTCCAGAAGTGGATTTGCCTTCACCGCCTCTGCTTCTCTGACTCCCTGTCCCTCTTCCCACCCCCCCCACCCCCCACCCCCGTTCTTCCTTTGAAGTAGGCAGGCAATTAGCTCTAATGCTCAAGCAATTCAGACCTGTTTTGTGGTTTCAAAGGCGAAAGCTGTTTATTACAGGTAGGCCCTCGAAGGGAGCCATAGAACTTGGCGAGCTTTTTTTTTTTTTAATCAGGCAAAAAATAATCAAAGGTTCACTTAGGTACACCGTAAAGTTTCAGACGAGTCAGAAGAAAAAAGGTCACTTTCAGTCTTCAGCAGAGTTTTTGAAATAAATCTGATATTCATTTCATAAATAGACTTTTGAGTCAAGAGTATTAATGTGGAGAAACCACTTTCTCTAGGAAACTCTGTAGGTTGGATTTGGGGTTAAGGGTAAAAGAGTGGCTAGATTCTCATTTTCAAGTACCACATTTCCTCAACTGTAAAATGCTATGAAATGTAAGATGGTTACATTTTATGAAAAAAGGAAAAAGATATATGTGATATTAAATGTACCGAAGGGATGCCTGAGAACTGGGGAAAATTACATAAAATTCCAAAGTAAAAAGGCTAAAGCGGTTTTCATTTTCATCAATAAATTTCTTCAACATATTACATGTAATAATAATGAAAGTATTATAGCATTTCATAATACCGTTGTATTCACACTATATATATTTCAATTATTCTTTTGCCTCATGGAAGATTAAAAATGCAGTATTCATATGTTAAACTTTATGATATGAGGGTACTTAAGTTTAAAATGTGCATTGGGGTCCAGAAGAACTTCCCAATTTTCAAATAAGTGATAAAATATTTTTATTTTAAAACATTTAAAAATAATAGGAAGACAACATAATACTATAGTCTTCCTATTTTATAGACATACAATTAACTTCCCCTAACATTTTTTTTCTTCTTACAGCCACACCTGTGGCATATGGAAGTTCCTGGGTTAGGTACTGAACTGGAGTTACATCTGCAGGTCTACACCACAGCCACAGCAACACCGGATCTGAGTGGCATCTGTGACCTATACTGCAGCTTGTGGCAATGCCAGATCCTTATCCCACTGAGCAAGGCCAGGGATCGAACCGGAATCCTCACGGACTTTGTCAGGTTCTTAAGCCACTGAGACAAAGTGGCTTAAGCCCCCTAGCATTATCATCATGCCTAAAAGGATGATCTTATAATTTACTCTACACATACACATAAACCATATTTCAAAGAAAAGATCCTTTTGTTTGTTTGTTTGTCTTTTTAGGGCCACCGTGGCATATGTAAGTTCCCGCACTGGTGGTTGAATCTGAGCTGCAGCTGCAGGCATATAGCCACAACCACAGCAATGCAGGATCCAAGCTGCATCTTCCACCTACATCACAGCTCACTGGCAACGCCAGATCCTTAACTCACTGATCCAAGGGCAGGGACTGAAACTGAATCCTCATGGATATTAGTCAGGTTCATTACCAATAAGCCACAAAGGGAACTCCTAAAAGAAAACTTTTTGAATGACCAGCTTGTAGTATTTTTATTTGAATAAGAAAAAAATTGGAAATTCATTATCAACTTATTCTATAAAATTATAGTATATAATTTCTAAGCAAATCAACTTCAGAGATAGCCCTCACATTAAACACCAGCCAGTTTTGTTGATTCCCATTGCTTTACTATACAGTTGGGTTTGGGAACCCTCTGAGTCTTTTAAGGAAAACACTGCATACTTTTTAAGCCCATGTAAAGAGGAAGCAGAGGATAACTTTTAGGTTTTTTATATTGAACATCTTTGCTAGACACTTGGCTTACAAGAATTCCTTCCTGGGCAGTTCCTGCTGTGGGTCAGCGTGTTAAGAACCTGACTAGTATCCGTGAGGATGCAAGTTCGATCCCTGGCCTCACTCAGTGGGTTAAGAATACAGCGTTGCCACAAGCTGTGGTGTAAGTCGAGGATGTGGCTGGGATCTGGCATTGGTGTGTCATAGGCGTTGGCTGGTGGCCACAGCTCTGATTTGACCCCTGGCTTGGGAACCTCCATGTGCTGCAGGTGCCGCCCTAAAAAGACGAAAAAAAAACAAACAAAAAAATCCTTCCTGGGCCCCCTCCTTGTCTTGCTATCCAGTTCCCACTCCCTCCAAATCTATCCTTTCTATGATCTACTTAAGTGTGACTTCTCTACTTCAAATCTTTCAGTGACTGCCACGACTTAGAAAGAAAAAGTTCAATCTTCTATACATGGCAAGAAGTTCTTGTCTACCATTCCAGTCTCATCTTTCTTCCCTTCCTATCTAACACTTAACTCTTGAGAAGAGTCTTCTCAAATTTTAGGGAATCAGAATTACCTGGAAGACTTGTTAAAACACAGACTGCTGGGCTCCATCCTTAGAACTTCTGATTCGGTCAGTTTAGAGTGAGGCCTGAGAATTTACATCTCTAATTTCCTAGGTGATGCTAATTCTTGGTCCGAGGATTACATTTTGTGCTCCACTGTTTAGACACATACACCAGTCATTAATGCCGTCTTTCTTCCTATAAGACATACCAACCTGTTTCTTTGTCTTACTTAGAATGACTTTTCTCCACTGTATAACTTCCATCTTTCCTTTAATCCTAGCTTGGGAAGTATCAGTTTCAACAGATATAAAAACTGAGTTAATAATACCCACCTCATGGATTTGTTATAATGTATAAAAATTAGTCAGCACAGAGCTTAACCCAAAATAAGTATTAAAAAATGCTAACTGTGTCATTATAATTGATTCTTTCTCCAAAAAGTCTTCCCTGAATGTTGAATTAGGATTAATGTTTCTGGATAAGTTTTTTTTTTTTTTTCTTTTTCTTGTGCATCAGTATCAAACGACTTACCCTAATATGTGGAAGTTATCTGTGTATTGGTTACCTCCCTTAATAGGTACAGATTTACTGAAAATAGTGATTATATTATTTGTCACTGTGCCAGAGGCACCTATTATAAAAGGCAGGCAATAATTGTTGGAACACTGAATTCCCTTAAGGAAGCAAAATTAGGGGAAGAAAAGGAGGAGTTCAGACTCTCTAATTCCTCTATTTCCCTTCAATAAAACCTAAAAGGGGTATTTCTGGTTTGGTTTGTTTTTGTCTGGTTTAGGGTTTTTTGTTATTGTTGTTGGGTTTGTTTTTGGTTTTTTGGGTTTTTTGTTTTTGTTTTTGTTTTTTGCGTTTTCTCTATTAAATCACATTCTTTATTTATCCCTCTCCAGCCGGGCTTCATATCAATTGCTCTTCTCAAAGCCTCCAATGACTTCCATGCTGTGAAATCCAATGATCACTTTTCTGTCTGCATCTTACTTAACTTTGTTCAACAAATGTTACTATTCCCTTCTCCTTGAAAAAAAAAAAAGGTCCCTTTCTTGAATTTCATTGCATCGGACTATTGTGATTTTCATCCTAACCCCCTGAAGATATCCACTCATTCTCCTTTGCTGGGGCCTCCTCCATTAAAAATCTCAATATTGGAGTGTCTCCAGCATTGGTCCTCAGGCTTATTCTCTTATCGATGAAGACAGTTTGATTGGAGGAAAAACAATGATCTCCTTAGACAATTTCATCCAGATTCATTGCTTTCGATTTCATATTTCCATTCGGATGTATGGAAGGCATACAAAATTTAACACCACCAAATCAGAGTTCTTGGAACCCTTCAACACAACTCACTCTCTCCCCAGTCTCCACCATCTCAGTTAAGGGTAACACCATTCACCAAAAGCAAGAGTCTTCACTGGCTTGTTTCTTTCTTTCTCATGTGCACACAGTCCATCAGCGAGTCCCATTCATTCCATTTCCAAAATATTTGGTGTACAGTAAATCCATCTATTTCTTTACATTTCCATTGCCGGTACCCTAAATCGCTTACCTGTATTTTGCAATGGCCTCATAACTGGAAGAGACTTGCTCTTGCTTTCCTACAATTTATTCTGCACACCTGAGTAAAACTGAGCCCTTCTCCTGGTTGAGCCCTACCACAGCTTCCTATTTCACTTAAAATAACATAACAACTCCATACTGTGGTTGAAATGACCAGGTATTTGCCTACATTTACGACTTCACTTTATGTTGTTTTCCTCTTTCCTCCTCACTCACTAATCTCCCTCCACACCTAGCCTTCTCCCCTGTGCAGAATACGACCAACTTCTTCCTTCCTCTGTCTGTAATACGTTTCTCCTAATGGGCTCCTTCTTGTTATTTAGGACTCAGCTCACCTGTCATTTCCTCAGAGCATCCTCTGACCACTGCTTCTAACGTAGCACATCACCTATCACACAGGTGGGGGTCCTCAGATCTGAGCAGGAATCACTGCCACCAGGAGGGCTTGTTAAAGCACAGACCTCTGGGCCCCATCAGTGTTTCTGATTCAGTAAGTCTGGGGTGGGGCCTATGAATGTGCAGATTCCAAATTCAAGTTCCCAGATTGTGCAGGTGCTGCTTGTAAGGGACCCACACTTTGAGAAGCTCTGCTCTACACATTACCTCTTTTATTAATCTATCTATCTATCTATCTATCTATCTATCTATCTATCTATCTATCTATCTATCTATTTATGTCTTTTTGCCATTTCTTGGGCCGCTCTTGTGGTATATGGAGGTTCCCAGGCTAGGGGTCTAATCAGAGCTGTAGCCACAGGCCTACACCAGAGCCACAGCAACGCGGGATCCGAGCCACATCTGTGACCTACACCACAGCTCACGGCAACGCTGAATCCTTAACCCACTGAGCAAGGCCAGGGATCGAATCTACAACCTCATGGTTCCTAGTTGGATTCGTTAACCACTGCGCCACGACGGGAACTCCCACATTACCTCTTTTATTTCCTTCATCCCATCTGTTGCAATCTGAAAAGAACTTATTGTATAGAAATATTGTCTAAAAGTGAGAGAACTCATCTGCCTTACAGTCAGATGAGCTATGGCCAGCAGTCCCTGGCAATTTTGAGTAAAACCTGATGGTTCCTAGTTTTCTTACTTGGAGGAGTAACTAGGTCTATGGTATGATGTCATCAAGAGAAAGAAAAATGGTTTTGTAGAAAAGAGACATTAAACTTGGAATTTGTTATATTTGACTTTTCTGCAGAACATCCCCATGAAAATACCCAAAAGGCATGGGAGTATCCAAATATAAAGCTTCTTAGAGAGGTTGAAGTGAAGATGTCTTTGTTTACAAAATCATAAAGAAGTGTACTGACAAGGACTGTTCTCTTTTCAGTTTGGTTTTATTGTCATAGTCTTGATTTTTGCCCTATGACCTTTGAACCAGTCATTAATGGAATTTTTGATTGCTTGAAGTGAGGAAGAATAGCTAAGTTTATGCTACTTTATCTTAAATATATTGTCTAGTTTTCTAGGGAAAAATGACATAAAATAAAAAAGTATTTATAAATAAAAAGTATTCATGAGACAGGCATAGGTGAAGGTAAACTTAACTGAAGAATTTTTTAAGGGAGTTGTCCTGGCTTTCTATTGGAGGCATGGTTTCACTTGCAATATTTTTTTAAGTATTTCAATACACCATCATGATTGCAAAGGCCTTTTTGTGATCATTTTTTTTGTTTCTGTATAGCACATTATTATTCTAATTGTATAAATCTGGAAACTGGGATCATGCTTATATAGCAGAAATAAATGAGGTGTGCTGTAGCAACAAGGGTGAAATTCCTCTTAAATTATCCAAATATAATGCAGCTAAGAAGGCACAGCCTCCATTTTTTAACACACACATAAGCATGCAAAGCACAGGAACTAGTGACTGCGCTGACGTGGCTCTAAAAATCCAATCAACTTATTAATGACCAAAACTAAATCCACCTTCCAGGCTGTTTGACTTGGGGAAAAACAATACCCAGCTTATTGACTTACACTTTGTATAAAACTGACCATTTAGGTAAAACTTCGCTGCATATAAGTGTAGCTGTGAGAAATTCTCCAGCAATATTATGCATATGTATATGTATAACTAAATCACTTTGCCCTACACCTGAATCTAACACAACATTGTAAATCAACTATACTCCAACATAAAATAAAAATTAAATTTAAAAAATACATAAAGATAAACATTTAAAAAATTATCCAGGAAAAGTTACTATTATTATTTTTTTTGACTGCATCCATCCCATGTGGAAGTTCCCGGGCCAGGTATTGAACCGGCACCAAAGCAGTGACCAGAGTGCCTGCAGTGACATCTCCAGGTCCTTAAGGCATTAAGCAATCCACTTAACGGAACCTGCTGTACCACAAGAGAACTCCAGAAGTCACTTGTTCTTTAAGAACTTATTTTACATAGGCATCCAAATATTGGCCATATTGGATTTAGTTTATTATATATAAAATATTGATATATTCTATACTTGATTTAAATTACTTGTATAAGGGATCTGATCAGTTGTAATTAAAGCAGTTTCAGAGATGGTTTATTGCAAAAATTATAAGCATGACAAATTTAAATCTTTTAGGACAGATGAGCATAAGACTAATTACCTGAGGGTGCTCTCAACTGTTGTTCCAGAAGATCATCCTCACAGGTCCTGGCTCCCAGAGAGGCAGTTTCTGCAGAAGACAGCAGAGGGAAAAGTTATCAGCATGCCACATTCCTCTCTTCACTGCTAGCCAGCAGCATCACAAGAGTCCAAAACTTGGCTTTCAAAGAGATAAACATCGGGTAAGGCTCAGGTGAATTTCCATCACACCTTACAGGCTAGTGAGCAGTGGCCAGCAAAATTAGCCCAGAGAGTAGCAAGCTTAGCTCAAATTCTCAGTGATGGGCGGCACATGACAAATATAATAACATAGATAAAATATGGAAACAGGAAAGGCTCATTCTGATTTTTCCCACTTGGTTATTTGGCCAAGTCTACATGATAGGATTATGTGTTATAATGACAATGGCACGTGCCATAAACTATGAGCATACTTTTACTTCTCTGTCAAGGTGCAGAAGAAGGAAGGAAGGAAAGAAAGAAAAAGAAAAAGAGAAAGAAAAAAGAAAGAAGAAAAGGAAAACAACTCAATATATGATATCTAATGTAAGACCCCCAAAGCAAAAGACAAGCACTTAAAAAGCCTGAGGAATGTATCCAAGTCATCAATAAATCTACATCTTTACTCTGACCTTTTTTTTTTTTGGTCTTTTTTAGGGCTGCACTGAGGCATATGGAAGTTGCCAGGCTAGGGGTCAAATAGGAGCTGTAGCTACTGGCCTACACCACAACTCCCCACAATGTTGGATTCTTTTTCTTTCTTTCTTTTTTTTTTTTTTGTCTTTTTGCCATTTCTAGGGCTGCTCCTTCGGCACATGGAGGTTCCCAGGCTAGGGGTCGAATTGGAGCTGTAGCCACCAGCCTACGCCAGAGCCACAGCAATGTGGGATCCGAGGTGCATCTGCAACCTACACCACAGCTCACAGCAACTCCAGATCCTTAACCCACTGAGCAAGGCCAGGGATCGAACCCACAACCTCATGGTTCCTAGTCGGATTTGTTAACCACTGCGCCACGACAGGAACTCCAACGTCGGATTCTTAACACACTGAGTGAGGCCAGGGATTGAATCCTTGTCCTCATGGATACTAGTTGGGTTCATTACTGCTGAGCCACATCGTAACTTCAACTCTAATCTTTTATTTGAGCTCCAGAGCAGAAGTGCCTATAATGGCCTGATTTGCTAAACTAAACCCCAAACACGAATCATTAGTTTCATCTAACTCCATTCTTCTTTGATGTTCCATATTGTAAGGAAATGTATCTTAAAAACAAAACAAAACTGAACTTCAGAAATCACCTTCAACACCTTATTCTTTCTGTACACCGACTGAACACATATCATTGATTCCTTGTTACAATGACTTTTGTCATGTCTGTTCCTCTATCATCATCTCTTTTGATAGTTTCAATAGCCTTCACAACAATCTCCCTGCCTAGATCTCCATGTCTTTCCAATCTAATCTCTCATAATATCTCATGAGTTATCATTCATGAAAATATAATTAGTTGAGTAAAAATCAGGGCTCTAACACTTTTTAGTTAAGGGGCCTTTGGTATATTACTTAATGTCTCTAATTAGGCCTCAATTCCCTCATTTGTAAAATGTAGATATAACTGCATAAATAATCAACAACTGTAAGAGAAAATAATTCAAATAAGGTATGATAGGTGGAGAATGTGATACTCTGCCAAGTGAGAAAAGGCCATATCTTATTGAGAGGATAAAAAAAATGACACACAATTCTTACACTGCCAAAGAGACTCATGTTTATCTAATAGTTCTAGACAATAGCATCTGTGGTTAATTCTGAAGGCTTTAATTAAACAAATAATTAACCTCAAAATAGAAGTGCACACCAAAGCACTATTACTGCATCTACTAATTGTTTCTCTTGCTACGTACAAAACCTTTGGCCTTCAGTGGTGAGCTATTTAAAGACAATATAATCATAATAAATACCCAGTGCCCTCCCCCAACAAGAACAAACACAACAATTATTTTGTAACTACATCTTAAATTAGTCTTGAGAAAAATAATATGTGGTCAGTCCTTGCTTATGATGGAATAACTTCCAAATAGATTATGGTATTGATGTCTAACCAACATGTTCCTTAAGAAGCCCACTTCTTCCTCCTGGCAACCTCTCGGGCTTTATGCCTTGAGCAATGCTGTTCCTTTTATTTTTGCAACATCTTCTTGTTTTTCTGTTAAACCCTCATTCTTCCCTGGAAACCTAAAGCAAGTGTCACCTCCTCTCTGCTTTCCTAACAATTACCTTGTACATGTGTCTCTGAATTTTGAATGTATTGTGATAACTTTTACGTGACCCTTGTCTATTTCCCTAACAAACTGTGAGTTCCTTGAGAACTTTCATTTTCGCAGATTCTCAACTAAGGACAGAGTGAGGCATATCAAAGTCACCTAGGACACTTTTATTCAAAACACAAATCTACACCCTATATCCTGAAATAAATGAATGCCGAGATGAGAATTTTTTAAAAGCACCCCAGAGCCTCAGGACTCTAAATCCAAAGCTTTCTCAATCATACCAAAAACAGATGATTAAGTCCTTTTGCATATATATTACACATATATACATTTTTTACATGTGTGTGGGTGTAAAAACCATTTCTTCTCATTTCTAGCAAAAAACAATTCCATTTTAGCAAGTAATCCTTACCATTACAGACACACACACACACACACACACACACACACACTTCAGTGTATCAAAAAGACTTGTTCAAATGGACATCAGTAGTACCTAAGTGAATTTGACCAAATGACTACTACTCCCTAAAGATTCATGAACATGAAAATAAAACAATGACGACCTATTAAGTTTGCATCTCTGCCAGGTGCTCTGGTAAGCTACTTGTGTAAAAACAGCCGTGTAACCCTCACAATAAAGCCACGAGGCAATTATTAATCTTTATTTTGCAAGCCAGGAGCCAAGGGGCTGAAGGATGTTAAAGTCACTGGTCTTAGGTCACCAAGTTTGAAACTGAAAGAACCTGGAATGAGAACCAGGTAGGCCTGGTAAAAAAAAAAAAAAAAAAGCTGTGAAATTCTGGATGGTTCCAGGCTTTTTGTTTGTTTGTTTGTTTTTTGTCTTTTTAGGGCCGCACCTGCTGCATGTGCAAGTTCCCAGGCTAGGGGCTGAACTGGAGCTGCAAGTGCCCGCCTACATTACAGACACAGCAATGCCAGACCCAAGCCGCAGTCAATGCCAGATCCTTAACCCACTGAGCGAGGCCAGGGATGAAATCCAAGTCCTCATGGATACTATGCCGGGTTCATTACTTCTACGCCACAATGGGAACTCCGGACGTGTCCAGTTTTAATACCACAGAATTCAGGAACCTCTAAAGGTTCTCCTATCTCTGTAAAGGCCAGAAATCTAAGAGCTGGGGAGAGGAAGGGGGAGAAAACCAACTTTTCAGTAGTTCTGTGAAAAATCTGATATTTCATAAAAGATTGACATTGCTTGAATATGAAATATAACCAAATAATAGTTTGGTGTCACACTGGAGTCATTTCATTTGATAGTGATTTAGGAAAGGTACAAAATGTCAAAACCAGAAACTGTTATTTAATCTCACAAATTAGGTCATGTGGCATTTGGAGAATGCTCCAAAGAGAGTGACTTGTGCAAATAATTTTATAAAGGAATGTGGTTCACTACGCCCTGGAATTCTTTTTAGATCCTCAACAGTGTTGCCCCTTTTATACGAATGATATAAATATTTTCATAAAGGAGCATTTAACTTAGCCAATGAACTGATTAATCCATACTTTTCTGCCTGTGTAAAATGACATGTTTAACGTCTAGTAATGATACATAGCATCTTTCAATATTTCACTTTAATAAGTGCTCTGTAAAAACAAATCTGACTGCTGTTAAGAGGATCTGTCTCTTTTGCTGGTGATTTAATTAGATTACTAATTTGTGTTTCCTAGCACCTGACCTTTCTTATTTAACACTATTTAAAAATAATACCACTGACAATTTATCCAGTATTCTACTCTATCAGTTGGGTGATGATCACATACTTGAAAATACAGTACCAAACGACTTTATTTTCATTAACACAAAGTAGGAGAAATTACTGTGTTTTCTGTGAAATGGTATATTGATCATCACAATCATCATCACCAATACCAACATTTTAGAGCATCTGCTTTGTACCAGGACCTTGACTGGTGCCCTTGATCTGCATTAGGACGCCTCAAACAATTGGAGGAGCTATGATTTGAACCCGTACCATTTTTTTCAGGAATAGTTCTCTTAACCACAATATTATATTGAACTATATATATATATATTTTTTTTAATCTTCAAAGTGGCTTTCTTTTTGACTCTGTGATTATTTCATATGTTCATTTTTTTTTTCTCATTTGGCCTGCGTTCTGCTAACTTCCTCTTTCCAAACCTCAACCCAAATGGTTGCATCTCCAAGGGCAATGCTTAAAACCTAAATTTTAAGGGTTCTGACTCCTTTTAATTATGAGAGTGACATTTCTCATCGCTCTTTCTAGTTCCTTGTACTGCCACATCTACTCATAAGCCTACCCATCGCCTTACTCCTTTTTTCCTTCCCTTAATTGAGTAACATTTATTCTGCGAGTTAACTGGTAACTTTCTGGCATTTAACCTTAGTTTAAAAATCATCAAGTTCTCATCTAGCACATCCCAATTTTTTTTTCCTGCAAACTGGAATAATACTTTTAAAAATCCTATAATCCCTACAAATCTAATGATCAGGGAAATATCTGGAATTTTTAACTTCTTAAAGCAGTCTAGATACATAAACAGAGAATTCTAAGTTTAAGGTTGTTGTGATTAAGGGGGGAAAAAATCTAATCTAATCTTGATGATCGCAGCAGCCATGTGCTTTTTATATTCTTATCGGCAAATTTGGGAAGCATTTGGCACAAGTTCAGTGGAAGTCTGGCATTTTTAAAATAGTGGTTGAAAACTTCAGCTGCCAAGTACAGAACTAAGACAGTGATTTTCCTACAAAACTTCCACTTCCCCACCCCTCCCACTGATTGGTTAATGCATTAAATAATCAAGTGCATCACTATTTTTAGGAAAAGGTTTATCAGATAAAATGAAAAAATTTATCATCAAACAGAATAAGCATTAAGCTAACTGACATAAAATAATAAAGAGAAAGAAAAATATTTTCTGTAGTCCTGGGTCCTTGGTAGCACTTTGAGTTCAACTTTACTTTCATCCATTAAAAAAAAAAAAAAAAAGACAAGCCCATTCTTACTCTGTAATTGGAGAATAAGACGAAACTCCGAAAGAGAATCCACAAGTTGCAACAATCCTTCTAGCTCCTCCTCCCATTTCTCTTTTGAAGCCCGTTCCACCTCTACCTGAGCATTGTGACTCACTGAAAAAATATATCTTAGAGACTGTGAATACAGAGAAGATTTTTGCAGCTGTCTAGTTTCAAAATAATAAGTGACCATTTGTTGGAAACCTTTTAGGTGCCAAGCATATAATGTGCATTTCCTTACTCAATCCTCACAGTAAATCTGTAACAGAAAAACCATTGCTTTTATGGAAGAGATGAGACATCAAAGCTCAGATGTTTTAAGTAATTTTTGTCCAAAAGCAAAGGGTAGGATTTCAGCTGAGTCTGATTCCAAAGTTCTGTTCTCTCCCTGGGATGGGGCTGCCTCCAGGCAGCCCCCAGGACTCCTGGGTCAGGAAGTCTAAAAACTTTGAGTTTCCTACCTCCTAAAAAATCAGCTCCAACTCCTCCAAAGCAAATTCACCATACAAGATCAATATTTAGAAGAACACATCAAATTCAACATTTATTGCTATCCCCGGTAGTTTATATTTTAATAAAAAAAAAAAAACCTTTGGACTTGCTTGTGCACTGCAAAAGAGGAGCCTGTTTCCAGATGAAGCAAGTTTGCAATTAAAAATGATTTCAAGTGGTCTTCTCCATCCTTTTCCTGTGTGGATACAAAGAGTGCTCTTCTAAAAAGCTGAGCAACTCAGCATGCTACCAAATGGTTTTGAGTAACCAAGCAACATCATCATTGTTGATCTGCAGTGCTTTCTCTTAAATTATTTCTTCTAGGCAGTAATAGATTGAAGTGCATTGGATGCTTCAGTGTCAATTATCTGCATGGGGCTAGATTTGCAATTTCTTATTTTCTGGAAAAGTAAAGCTCCTTTGCCCTGCCCTGTCTGCTTTTACCCAGAAGTTATTTTCATATAGTAAGGGAGAGGTATCTCCTGGGGCCCCTAGGCTAGGAAAGAGTGATCACTTCTTTCTGCTCCTTGAATCATCTATGACCTTGGTCTAATGGGAACTCAAAAGAATGTAACAAGTTCCTGATAGCAATTACTTTCAATAAATTACTCAGACATTGTCTCAATGTTGAGTATTTTACAGTGCTATTACTGAAATATTTTTTCTTTAATGTATTAATCTGTAATATATTTCTTAAGATAAGATTCTATTTTATTTTGTTGTACTGAAATTAAAAGATTGAGCCTCTCTTATAATGGAGGGATAATAGCTTGTTCAGTTGCCCAGTTATCTAAACTCAAGTCCCTATAGCATTCATCACAATCCTTCTTTATACTGTCTAAAACAATTTTCATCCCTTAGCATACTTTCCTGGCTTGGCTACCTTGTTCATCAACATGGAAACACGTCTGGTCCACACACTGATCCCTATTCTAACCGGTAATACCCAGTAAATCAGGGCATTGGCTATTTATTTCAACCCTTTGCTTTCTATCTCATAGCTAGTTTTTAATCTTCTAGTTTCTACTCCACAGTTGCCAAGTTATCTGAATAGACTCCTACTAGGTTAACAGCTTTTTGATTTTTTTTTTTTTGTCTTTTTGCCATTTCTTGGGCCACTCCCACGGCATATGGAGGTTCCCAGGCTAGGGGTCCAATCGGTGCTGTACTGCCAGCCTACGCCAGAGCCACAGCAACGCAGGATCCGAGCCTCATCTGCGACCTACACCACAGCTCAAGGCAATGCCAGATCGTCAACCCACTGAGCAAGGCCAGGGATCAAACCCGCAACCTCATGGTTCCTAGTCGGATTCGTTAACCTCTGCGCCATGACAGAACTTCTGAAATTATTTTTTTTAAATAAAAAAGAAATGTTTATCCAGTAGTCCTTTATTTCCCTTTCCTTTAGCTCTATCTCAGACTCCTTATGAGGGTATCATTTACCCTCAGGGAAGTTGCATTTCTCTGTATCAGTCCTGTTATTTGGTTCTTAGAAGCTTCTAGAAGTTCTCCCACATTGGTACCTCAAAGACTTCTGTAATGATAGGTGCCCCCCACCAAGACTGTATTGGTTTTAACTTACTTCAGCAATTCTAGTGTTAAATCAGTTTCAGAACTTTAAAAAAAAGTTTTCTGGAATCTGTAATGATTGTATCATTCCCAAGATTTTATTTCAATCATGTTCAATGAGTTACTTGGGCATCTTCTTTGGAACCACTAGCCATGAAACCATCATTCACTCTGGCTGTGGAGAATCAAAGAAAGTAATCCTGTGTGGAAATAATAGTAATTTTTTATTGTTGCTGGCCATACCCGAGGCATTCAGAAGTGCTCAACTCAGGGATCAAGTCCGAGCCATAGCAGCAATCTGAGCCATGATTGCGGTGACAACACCAAGTCCTTAACCACCAGGCCACTAGGGAACTCTGAAATAATAGTCATTTAAAAAAAAAATCTGAGATTCATTCTCTTGACTTCAAAGTTTGAACAAAGATAAAAGGCAAGACATCAGTGACATAAAAACTGCTCACTTCTTATAGCTATCTGGCCATTAGCAGCCTATGTTTTTCCAAAACTATTTCATTAGGAGAATATTGACTACTCCTATGTATATGTTTGTTCTAGGGAAAACCAAAAAAACAAACAAACAACAAAACAATCATGCACTAAAGAACCAAATACACTTGAGCTTGAATCCCAGCTCCTCCACTTTCTATTTTGCAGAGCAAGTTACTTAGCCTCCCTGAAATTCAGGGAAAATGAAAACAAAAATACCCAGATTTCAGAGGATAATAAGAAGTAACGATAATGAATGTAAAACATCTAGTCCTGAAAAAGTAATAGTCATGCTCATGAATGATTCGTCTCTGGCTCTTGTCTACACTGCTAAACAAATTATTTGAAGAAAAAAACTACATCGATTTGGTATTTTGACTTTTTAGATCATAGTTATATGTAATGGACTCTCTATCCATCAGGGAAGTTAGTGCTTTAAGCCTTTAAAATATCACTATTATTTGTGTAGATATTTTATAAATAGCAAATGTTAACATGAGTAAACACTGGTTTCCTAAGCAACATAGTTTGAAAGTTTTTTTTTCTTTAAATCCCTAAGCAAATTTTACATATACGCCAATAAAAGTGGTATGTGACCTACACTGTAAAGATTGTTCAGCCATTTAAAAAGTTTGAAGGAAGAAGATGAACTCTAAAGGACTGGTGTTGGAACACAAGTCAGCTCTAGGTTTTCACGTGCAAGACAGTGATCCTCTCCTCAACTCCAAGTTCCCTCCATCAGTCTCCTATTAAGACAAAAACTGAATAAGTTACAGTCTCAGAATAGAGGTCTGCAAATGTGGCAGTCCCCCAAACTCCAAAAATCTCCAATTATTTACAAACATTGGATTTGAGTGATTTTCTAGAGTATTCCTTAACCTGTGGTCACCTAAATCCTATTCCCTACTGTAAACATCATCAAAGCACAAAACATTTACTTTTTTCTCCAAAGCCATTCCTAATGAACCAAAGACATGTTAGAACTTTCACAAAGGCAAGTTAAATAGGAATGTACAAAATAGGAATTAAAACTCTGGCTTCAATTCGTGTAAATTTAAACAAACCTACAAGCATTTTGGAGCCAGTCTTCTTGTTGTAAATGAAGATAAAATAATTTGTTCTGCTTGCCACACGAAGTCATTCTAAGGATGAAATTAAGTTGTTATCATCACCTCCAGGTAATCATGCAAAACAGGGAAATACAAACTTTGTACCATACTTTCTAAATATTTAATGTCTTAAATATGCTGACCTAGAATGCACCACTACTACTTATAATAAACTATCACATACAGTTATATATGGGGGAAATTATTGCTTCCCATGTGCGGGCTTATTTATTTTGTGAATTACATATGGCTGTAAAAGAAAATCCTTGGATGACTAGATCAATTTTTTTTACCAGCCTTATAATTGTTGAAATAAATTTACCATTAACCTAAGATGCAGAAAAGTTTCCTAAAGTATATGTAAATAATCCTCGGATTTTTGTTATTTAGAGTTTTCTACATTTCACCACATTAGGAAAGGGCCAATTTATATAGTCATATAGCCCAAACTATACTTACAAGAATTGACCTAGGCAATGATGGATACAAACAAAAGTGAAACAAATTTGGAGAGGGTAAGTTAGTGAAAATATGCATAGTCCCAGAAAAGGAAGATTAGGAAGGCTAGGCTGGAGCCAAGAATGAAAAATACACTATTGGAACCTGCTATGAATTTTTAAGACAATACTTATACATACTCATGAAATGTTTATTTAATAAATCATTCATTAATGAGCAAATGGATTGATGAGACTTGGCACATTGCTTTCTTTGGACTGTATTAGCAGCAGAAAAAAAAATACGTTTTCTGAAACACAGCCAATTTTTTTTCTCTCTTTTGCCTGAATATAAGTCTTGCAAAGGGTCCCTTGATCTGTGCAGACTGAGAGCTTTAGGCAGAGCATGCCATGATCATACTTGCATCTTTGGGATGCTATGCAGAAGATGGAATAGAGAAGGAGGAGTTTGGTGGTTGATGGTTTTGTTTTAAGAATTCCAGAACATTCATTGTACTTCAACCTATCACTGTCTAGAAGAAATCATGAATAAAGGAAGAGTGATGATTCCACTAGAGAAAAAAGGAAAGTTAAAAAGTCCAAGATTGGGGTGAGAGAAAAGAGGATGAGCTCAATTTTGGACACAAATTAGAGGAGAGCTGTTCAGTAAAAATTTAAGTTTCTAAAACTAAATCCTGGGAGAGAAATCTGACTTGAAACTATGTGGAAGAAATAATAACTAATACTTATGAGTCAATGGAACTTAGGAAAAAGATGCAGGTCTGGAAGATGAGGGCTGAGGCCAGAACTCCAAGTAGGAAAATTAAGAAGCAAGTGGCCTTGAAGATGACTGAAAAAAGATAAAAGATAATGATGGAGAACAAAGAGGTAGGCACAGGACCCTGGAGTGATTGGTAAAAGAGTAACCAGAGGAAAAGAATTTTCCAGAAGTTTGAGGCACAGTGTAAAACTACCCAGAGAAGTAAAACAAATGCCCTGGTGATGTTGTAAGAGATGACAGTGAAAGAGGCAGTAGAAGGACTGGTCTATATTTCAAAGAAGGAGGAGATGGGACTTGTGGGTGGACTCGATGAAGAAAATGAGAGAAAAAGAAGACTCAAAGATGATTCCAATGGTTTTTGCCCAAGAAATTAGAAGAATGGAGACGCTATTTACTGGTATGAGAGAAAAGGCAGTTGGAACAAGCTGGGAAGAAGGACAAGGTTTGGAATCAGTAATTCAGGACTTGCTTGGTTTGAGATGCTTTATTTACATATCTAAGTAAAGGTGTCAAGCAGGCGGGTGTGGCAGCGGGGCAGAGAGGGAGAGGGAAAGAGAGAAGGAAAAGGAGAGAGAAGAAGGTGGGAGGAAATGAGGGAGAGAGAGAGGAAGAGAAGGATCAACATACAGATGATGGTTTAAGTCCTTGAGATGAGATTGGAGAAGAGATCCTAGAGAATGTGGCACATAATTGAAGCCAGGATGCACCCTTACCCAGGACGTGTGCCAAAGCAGGGGACGCTATGACTCCACTGCAGTGAGGCCAAGTGCTTTATCCTTGACAGTGTTTAGGGTTGCCAGTGCATGGTAAAAGTAATAATTAAGCAGGCCAACTTTTAGTCAGTTTTATTACTGTTTTTTTAAATTCCTATAGGAAACTTCTTTATTGCCTGAACTAAGGTGAAACATTTCTACTGTTCCCTCCCTGGATAAGAAGGAACCAGAGAAGAAGACTGAGTAAGAACAGCCAAGGAATTAGAAGATCCAGAGAGAACGGGCTGTGGGAAGCCTAGTGAAAGACATTTCAAAAGAAGGGAGAGATGAACTTATTAAAAGCTGCTGGTTGGTCTCATCAGATGAGAATTGAGAAGTGACATTTGCCAAAGACGGGGTCCTTAGAGTCTTTGACCAGAGCTTCTTTTGAGGACAGGTAGGGACAAACACCCCCTGAACGTGGGTATAAGAGAGAATGAAGATGAAGGGAATGGAGATGTCAGGTGTAGACAGTTCTCTGAGGAGTTCTACTGTGCAAAGGACCAGAGAAATTGGGCACATCTGGAGATGGCTGTAGCATCATGGGAGTGTTTGATAAGTAGAGTGACAGAGAGAATGTTGGTTCAATGATGAGAATGAGTTAGCAGTGAGGGGAACATTCATGATGCAGAAGAAAAGAAGGGAGTGTCACATGGTGGATCTCACAGGGTCCAGATGGGGGTGGATTTTTGAAGAAAGTGGGAATGGGGGTGGAAGTCAAATGATCACCGAAATCAATGGAAGTCAGACTAAGATTAACCTCATAGAAACTGGAGACTATCAGGATCATGGCAAGAGTTGGGAAGAAGAGTTGGAAGAGTAGGAAGTTAGAGAGGAGAGTAAAGAGTTGCCAAAATGAATGGGAACGATGTATAAGGGAGACTAGAAAAGAAGGGCAGAGAGCAGAACCCATTTTGCTTTGCGCATATAAAATATTCCTATTATCCCCTTCAAGATACACTGTGACAGAACCCATTTTTTGTTGAGTAAAGATGTGATCAGCAAGCCTATCTAGCTAGGAGCCAAAACCACTATTTGTTCATTGTAGATATAATGGAGGCCATGTACACAGGAAAATTTTATCAACAAAAATGAAAAACTTCGTGGAACATCAACAGTTCCCTATGAAACTCTTCAATGAAGTTTTACGGCAATATTATAATCTTCGTATTTTTCATAATCTAAGCTTGATCAAAAAAGCCTTATATGTCATGCACATAGCAGATGAATTTTACTGTTTGGGTACAAGGTGATAAAAATATCTCAAAAAATATATGAGGACTTTGTCGAGTAAGTTCAATGTCATGATGAACTCGATGAAGTAACTCACCATCACCGCTAATGTAAAAGGTGACATGTAAGCTGAAGCTGCGTTGCCGCATTTTACGATTAAAACAAGCAAAAAAAAATTTTACAAAATTTAAAGGTATCACTATTCTAAAAGAGTTGATAATGGTAAATAGTAGGGAAATGTGAAAGTGTGGACATTTCACAAATGATGACCAAAATTCCAATACATAAAAAGGCAAAATAAACAAAAAGCCATAGATATAGTCATCTGATGAAAATAAAAGGTGTGTTGGGGAAAGGAGGTGGAAGAATCTAGCGGTAAAGAAAATGAGTACTAAAAGGAATTTATTTCTCCTTTTATCTCACTTCTACAAATTATAAATAAAAACATCTCTAATGTGGTAAGTCATTTGAGCCAAATGCAGAATTGCCTTTTGAGGATTTTTAACTGTGGTATTAAGGGTATAGAAAGGAAAGCTATACATAGTTGATCTAATAAAATAATATGAGGATGAATTTCATCTTTCATATCCTAGCATTGTGTATCTTTTCTATATGATATACATTACTCTGAATCTTCATATCTGTCCTCAAGAAGCAAAAGATACTATCTTATCCTAGATATTCTAGAACCCGTTCCAGAATAAGAAAAATGACCTCTAATTTGCAGATCTGTCTGCTTTTTGCAGCACTGAATTGTTGAGAAGTAACACAATAGTCACAAAATTAGAAGGTAAGAGGGCGAGGCCAAATGGAATCAATTTTCATTTGTTCCTATTCTGCACCCTCATCTCCTCCCTGGTGCCTCTGAAAGAGTTAGAGAGTATTTATGGATTGGTGTTGGGGCATTTTTTTTCCTCCCTTTTACCAAATGCATAGTGGCAATCCTGCCTTGCTAAAAGTCCTGTAACTAGGAACCAATGAACTACTCTTGATTGCTCACCAATAAAAATGCATGTTTCATTCCACCTTGTGTACAGGTCACCTCCTGACCTAGTTCTGGGTTTGGTTTCATTCATGTATTCAATGAGTATTTATTGAATACTTATTATGTGTAACTCCAACAGTCACCTTAGAGAAGCACAATAAGACCATTTATAGATATTTCCGTTTAATCCTTTTTACTTAGATACAAAACTGTCTTAGACTGACATTGTTCCAAGTTCCATAAACTAATTTCCTTGATACCTATTTAGCATAAATGATATTAACAGCCTCACAGAAGTATAACCTCTAAATGTTATAAATAGAACAGCCCCTAACATGGTTTTTTATTACACTACAAAAGCCTCTAAAAAAAATCATAATGAAAAACGACGTTTTACTCTAGTAAAAAAAAAAATAAAATAAACCTTTATGAGCATGGAATTTTTTCTCCCCAATGGTTTTTTAAGTTTACATTAGAAAGAGGGGTGCAAGTCATGCCTCAATCTCAGAGCCCCTGCTTTTCACTCCCCTGGCCCGCTTAGTCTGAGAAGTTTCCAACAGTAGCCAAGCCTGGGAACTTTAGTGCAATCTTGGAACCTTTAATTGCATGTATTTAGTCAGTAAATCTGCTCTGTGACTTTGTTTTTAACATTCTTTTCTGTTTATCGACAATTCCCTCGGGGATGGCCCCTTAATGTGTCCACAGTGAAGGGCCTTGGACGAGCTTTTGCCTCCAGGTTCTCCCAGCGAATGCCACCCATCTTCCACATGGCTGCCACATCATACTTCCTAAAACACCACTTCAGCGATGTCATTCTTACACTCAAATGCATTAGGGCCTTCTCATTTTCTGCCTCCTCAAATCTAAGCTTTTTGCTCCACTTTCAAAGCCTTCCATGGTCTCAGTTATTTAGTTACTTTGGGTCACTTTCTCCTAAATGGTCATTATTAGGCATTTGGTTTAGTTTCTTGCTTCTCAACACAATCTTATCAATTTTCTTTCATGCCTAGGTCTGCACTATATCATCTTCCCTCTCAACCCTAAAGACCATGCCTAAATACATATATAGGCAAATAAATAGACGTAGAGACAAACAAAACTCTATTTCACATTCCCAATCCTGCTCATTCTTCAAGTCCTAATATTCCACTCATCATAACAAACCCCACAAATCCAAGGCTCCATTGGATAGTCCTGAACTTAAAGAAGTTCCTTAAAATGTAATAATTTACCTGGCTTATTGTGTCAAGTACATTGATTCTGTCTTCCGGGCAGCTTCTTAACTCCTAAGTCTATACCAAGAGGGCAGGGGAACCTTCACACTTTTCTTTCTCACCACCCTGGGCCAAAGGCTACAGCCAGAGCTGTTGTCTAATGGATTCCTCTCAAGAGGGTTCTATAATCAATCATGGCAGCAAAGAAGAAGAATCTCCACTTCATTCTGATTCTGATTCCAATTAATTCATCAAGCATTTCCTATACTTGTGAGGAGGGGCAAGTATTTAGTATTCTCTCTCAAAGGTAATAGAGTTTAAAATCCTCCACAGAGAAGCTAAGGGGGGAGAAAAGTTCTTTGAGGTCTATGCCATCTCTATGAACAATCCTTCCTCTTTTCCTTCTTATGTACAACTGTTCCAGGATATTGTAGAATACACATTCCCCTCTGTGGTTTTGTTTCCCTTTTGCTAGTCTCTTGTTGTGACTGCCTTGTGAATGCTGAGTTGTATGCATTTAAAACTTTCAAGTTCAAGCACATTCTTGCTTGAAACAAAAGCTTGAGAGAGTGAAATAAGAGTATACAATTATTGCAAAATAGCAATAAAATCAACTCCCCATACGTCCCTTGAGAAAGATGGTCAAGGAGGAGCTGGCTGAGGCCTGAGACAGACTGTCAACTTGACTTTTAATTTTATGAACTGTAATCACTGGAACAAGAAAATATCTACAAAGAGTCAATGTCATTTCTGTAAATGGCAAGAAGACTGAGTGTGAAAACACTGCTCTGAACCAGGCTTAAAGACTTAAAAAAAAAAAACAAAAACCCACAAAAACCAAAAGTTATGAGCAAATATCAACAGTACTTTCTCCATTTCTCGCCCTCTTTTTTTTTCCTTTAAAAGGAATTTTTTAAGTGAGGAAATTGCAGTTAAAAATTATTTTATAGCTCTTAAAATGAAAACATTTGCCTATTAAGCTCTAACGACCTACAATATTCTATCTGTAAAGCATCATTTGGCCCCCTGCTGTTTCATTTAACTTTAGCTGAACCTTTTTTTATTGCTTCCTAATCTACCCTAATTTGCCTAAACCCCTTATTTGCCATTTCTCAAACTGTTTGTTTACATCTCACTGGAAATGTGTAACAATAACAAAGTGCTTTAAGGACTGGAAATAATGATAGACTTAGACAGATAATTTTTCTTCACAGCATCAAAGACATTCAAATTAACACACATTCACTGAGCACGCTGTAGGTGACAAGGGCCATATTTGGCAAGGAGAGACTAGGATGAAAACAACCTCTGTTGCCTTCACAGAGCTTGAAACTGGAAGAGGAAACAAAATAGAAACAGCACCATGATGTGGGAAGTGATCTGCTCTTGATAGGAGCCAAGTATTCTTGACACAAAAGAACACAGAACAATTAACTCCCTTGAAAGAATGAAAATGAATGTAATACATATCTTATTCTGTATCATGTCACGTAAACTTTGTTTCTGTTATGGAGGAACATTTTATAGACAGAGAATAAGACAAGGACAATGGCTGGCTTTTAAAATCTTACCTTCAACCCATGTAAAGGGGAGAATATGATAAAAATAAGTAGAGTGAGACTGAATTAGGAATCAGAAGCTTGGATTGTGCTCTGAATCAGCCTTTGTAACCCTGAGTAAATCCTGGAACTGTTAAGTGACTGTTCCCTGAGCTGTAAATTAAGGGGCTGAATCTACATGAGTCTGAAGGATCCCTTTGGCTTTCCCATTATCTGAACATCTGCTCTTACTTTTGTCAACTCACAAGGACTTGCTACAAGGCTGAGGACAAGGCCTCCTAAGACTAGATAATAATTCTCCTTTACCTGAATATGTTATTTGTGTGTTGATATTGACAACCCTCTCTTTTCACAGTTCTTTTCACATTATTAGCCCTTGATATTTGCATAGCCCTTAATTCTTTTCAAAGTATATTTGCATTCATTATTCAAGTACCCAAACTCTACATGCTAACCACACTCCAGAGAATCTTCCCTCACTCGGTTGTTAAGTCACGCATTTAATAACCTTCTTCTTCACTCTTTTTTCAAATAACTTTGTGTTTAACTCTATGCTTCTCTTCTTTCCTTTCTTCTAAGAGGAACCAGATTCATCATTTTCTAGTCCCTCTCCACCCTCCTTCTCAGCTACCTGTTTTTTGAAAGCACTGAAGTGGATTTGTTTTGACTGAGTGCTTAAAGCCTCAAGGAGGAGAAGCACAAAGGTGACTTTGTATACCACTTCTGTCAAGTTGATTTAGGAAAACTCTGGTTTCCTAAGATGGGTTTTTCAAAAATACAATGTACCTAGAATCTCTTAAGTTAGCAGTTTGTACCTGAGAGGTACCCATCCTATCTAGTCTAGTGAGCACATGGTTGGATTAGCGAAGTGGAGTTTCAGAGAGGACAATAAACACAGTAGTACCTGAGAGAGTGACTGCATCTTTAGAAATATAGTTTTTGGCCATGCCCATGGCATGCAGAAGTTCCCTGCCAGGGATCAAACCTGTGCCACAGCAGCAACCTAAGCCGTAACAGTAACAATGCCAGATCCTTAAACCCCTTTCCCATTATCTGAACATCTGCCACCAGTAAACTCCTAGAAATATAATTTTTTATGAGCTTCTTATACTTTATTTTTTTAATATATAATAATTTTTATTTTTTTTCCATTATAGCTGGTTTACAGTGTTCTGTCAATTTTCTACTGTACAGCACAGTGACCCAGTTACACATACATGTATACATTCTTTTTTCTCACATTATCATGCTCCATCTTAAGTGACTAGACATAGTTCCTAGTGCTATACAGCAGGATCTCATTGCTAATCCATTCCAAAGGCAATAGTCTGCATCTGTTATATAATTTTTAAATACAACTCAAACTATGTGTTACCAACTTCCTCTCATGGTTCTTAGAATTCAACATTTCTCGTGAAGCTATGGACCCCTCACCCATAAAAATGCACATATAGATAATTTCACCAGCAATTACAAGGGTGTATGGAATTCCTAGCCCCATGGATCCCAGGTTAATAAGCTGTGCACAAATAAACCAGACGAGCTCTTTCATGGGTGTTACAAAACTCTTAGAAAAGGAATGTCCATTTCTTTCTACTGCACTCATGTAGAACTTGTTCATTTGCCAGAAAACCAAGGATCTGGTCACCTCGCTGAGATGAGACAGTCACAGTTTTTAGTTTCTTTTTTATTTTCAATAATAAGAGCCAAGGCTAGAGAAGTTGAATACAACTAAAGAACAATTGTAAGCTCCCAATCAAAATCTTCAATAAGAATACTAATTCAAATAGAAACTGAACTCCAAATGAGCTGAATGTGGCCTGTAGCACACTGAACATTCAGTGGGCACTGACTTATGCTACCAAACCACAGAGACATGTTGACATAAAGACAAATTAGCTGATCATGAAGGAGAAAAACAAAACAGAACTCTTCAAAAAGAAAGATGGAATCCTTTTTCCTACAATATAGTTTAAAACGAATTAGCTGAATTTTTAAACTAAAATAATGAAATGTTTAGAATGTTACATATTGGCAAGAAATGTTACTCAGGTAGGCTACAAGTGTAATGGGTCTCTCCAGACATTAACTGAATCCTTATGTAGACTACAGTTGATTAAGTACAGAAAGAATAACAATAACTAAGAAAAGTCACCTAGAACATGTAGGTTACCAGGAGAATGTCCAAAGTTTCTGTCTTATGGCTAATATTAGGCGTCGTTTTGAAAATTTGAGCTCTGGACAAATAATATTTTGAAGAAGGCATGAAAATGACAGTATGCAAAGAAGCTTTATAAAACTTAAAATGTATTCTACAAAAAGTGGGGAAATTTTTGATTTGAAAACCAAACTCATGAAGAAGGAAAGATTAAAGAACTCCACTTGGTTTTTAAATAAAGTTGATTTCCAGACATCCTTTTTAATTCTCCAAATCAGCCACAGATTTCATCACTGAAATACCTACAAAAGTATGAAAACTCTGAAAGATGCTGATATTTTTGGCTTACTAACTTATGTGATGTTCTTTTTTTTTCTCTAAGAAACTTGTAAATGTTATCAATCAAAACTGAAAGATTTGTCATGAGACTTCATTGGGGGGATAAAAGCCTTTAGAAAAGTTTGATAAAATCAAGAACTAGAATAGAATGAAAGCATAATATTCATTTCAAGTCATCTTGAAGTAGCAAAGAAGCAAAGCAGCATCCTCCTCCCACCCCACCCTCACAACAAATCTGGCAGTCAAGACTTTCTTATAAAACATAAAACCATATTTAAAAAACTAAGGAAATCTATTTAAAATTTTTTTACTTTGTACATCATTCTGATGGGGTTAAAAATGCTGAGAAAGGGCATGGTGCCAGTTTAAAAACCAAAAACTTTGAACATCTTTACGTTATATTATCTGTGCCCATCCCTGCCATTAGCATTCATAATAATTTAGTTTAAATACTGTTTATGATTAATTCACTCATTTTCCTATAGTCCCTATGAAATCTAAATATACCACTCTTTCATTTCAACTCATTCAAGTTCAAAAAATGAGATGATGCTTAAAATTCCATAGAGTTTCAGAGTTCCCTGGTGGCCTAGTGGTTAAGGAGCATTGTCATCACTGCAGCTCACCACTGCTATGGTGCAGGTTTGATCTCTGGCCTGGGAACTTCTGCATGTCAGGGGCACGACCAAAAAAAAAAAAAAATTAGAGTTTTGAGGTATAGATGAAACAAATATTTATGACTATCTTACTAACGTGAAGCAAAAATACCACTATTCTTTTCCTCCAAAGTATACTCTGTTTCTTAAATTTGACTTAACATCACCTAATATTACTTACTATGAAGAATTAAAAACATAAGTTTATCAAGCGTTCTTAGGCTGAGACTCAGCAAAGAAAAATAATGCCTGTTCTTTATTAGACAATATGAACTAAACTCAGAGTTCCCACTAAGGTTCATGGTACACAACTAACTAATTATAAGCCTAAAAGTTTCATGAGTTTCACCCCAGGTATCACAAGCTGAAATTCCAGGCTTCTGTGTCATTCCCTGAAACATCTGTAACAGACCTGAACATTCTTGATAAATGAGATAAGCAAAAGCATTTACTTAATTAAATTTTAAAGCATATTTATTAACTCGGACAACAAACACTAAATTGAAAAGTTTTACACCAAAATCCAATAAACAAACATTCAACAGGGCTTAGTTTTTATTTTAGAATGTCTTCAACACTGTTTATCTAATGCAATTTAATTTTTTAATTTAATTTTTTTTTCTTTTTAGGGCTGCACCCACGGCATACGGAAGTTCCCAGGCTGGGGGTCGAATCAGAGCTACAGCTGCCAGTCTATACCACAGCCACAGCAATGCCAGATCCAAGCCACATCTTCAACCTGCATCACAGCTATGGTAACATCCGGATCCCCAACCCACTGAGCGAGGCCAGGGATCGAACCTGCATCCTCATGGATACTAGTCAGATTCATTTCCACTGAGTCACGACGGGAACTCCCACTAATGCAATTTTAAAAATGATTCTGATGATATATGACCCAATTAAATATCAGCTCAGGCTAAAAATAATCAACTCATAAAATTAAGTCTTTCCATAACTTTAGAGCAAGTGAGATACATGCATTCTTAACATTCACTATATTTTCCCCCCTCTGTTCTTACATTCTACAAAGATTCCAAAATACAGTATACAACTACACATATCTGTGTATACATACACACAGCTCCTTGCAGAAAAGCATCTGATTCTATGTTTATCCGGTGTAATCTGTTTTGGTTTCTTTCCTGCCAAACCACTTCTGGCGTTTCCAGCAGGGCAATGACAGCATACACCTTCTTGTTATTATTTATGGACGGAGGGCCAAACCAAATGTCTGGGTGGGTCTCCAAAGACATAAAATCGGTAGTTTTTTTTCCATCCACAGGACCCAATTACATTTAAATAAACCAACTCCTAGTGAAAGATTGGCTCCAACAGAAAATACCAGGCGACCACAGACACTGAAATTAAATCACAGTCGTAAGTCTAGAAGCCACCAACATATTGTTAAAAATAGTCCTCAGTCCATCTTTGCATACTCAGACACCGGCACATAATGCATATGGGTAACAAAAAGAAAGCATCCCATTTCTTTCTCTGGGGCACAGCCTTCACTAAAATTTCCTACTCTGTAAAAGTTCTCCGTCTCAAGCTCCATGTGTAAAAACACAGCAGCTGCTCTAAGGACTCTGCTTGTCACCAAGGCAGAAAAACTGTCATGTGCTGCTCGGGCTTTAAATGGATGAGTCCTTTTGGCTGATGCTGGAGCTGCAGAGACTTGACAAATGTGGGAAAGTCCTCAGCTGTGAGATGGGGGCTGAGGTTGTGGACTCTTGGTCAATTGAAAGGTTGCATTAAATGTAAATTACAGGACTGTCCCTTAGATATATACTCCTTTCAACCAGGTGAAAGGCAAACAGTGTCATGCTCATTCAGAGGTGGCCTGGTGGTGGCTTCCTCGCTGGGAGAGGAAGCCAGGCAGCCAGGAGCAATTAGAATCGCCATCTCTGAAGGACGGGAAGGAAGGAAGGAAATATTTTTATATAAAACCATATTAGCTTTCCTTTTTAAAGTGCCTCTATGTATTTCTCTTTCCAATTTATATGAAAAAGTATTAGTTTTAAAGCTACAGCAGAACTGGCAGTAAATATCACAGGAACAATTGTTCTTTTATTAAATATTTATTGAAATAAATTCCTGTGCTTTCTCGTTTTTCTTCTCTGGTTCCAATATTTATTTACAGTTGATTATTAACATCTGCCAGTGTAACGGTTTCATCCATACAGAAGCCGAAGGGTAAAAAAGTCACACACACCCTTCTAACGTGACCTGTAGTTAGACAGAAAACAGTTTCCCCAGTCACCGCTTGGCTTCCTGTCTGTGACCTCTGAAAAGCATTGGAGGCCAGGGTTAATGGCCTTTCCAATCTCTGTGATAAGAATTCATTTTGTTCTATTACCAGCAGTTATCTGAGGAGCCTGCTGCATCACTTCAGCAGGGTTCAATCAATGAGGGGACCTAATGAAGTAACCAGCTGTAGCTCTATTTCCCTGGCCAGCTCTATCAGACAAATAAGAGCTATCAGTCACATCTTAAGGCTGATCCCAGACACGGCATCTTCGCAGGCTGAACCCGTATGCATATGAACTAATGATACCCCACCATTTTCTCGAAACCATCCCTTTCGATATAGCTCCCCTAACACTGGAAATGGAATGAGATGAGTTCTGAGACGTTGTATTAAGAGGACAATAATGCAAGATTAAAGAACGGTAGGTTTGCAGACAGTTGCAAGAGTTCACCCTTAACAGCTAAAAGTTAAAATGATAGGGCATCGCAATTGAGGCTTTCAGATCAGCTGCCTTTGAATATTTATGCTTGAGGTTGGTAATTTTTCATCTTCCAAAAAGGAGGAGAGAGAGCTATTATTATTTGCATTTTTGTCATTTTTATTGATACTAGAAGTCTGATGGCAGGACTCGTATTCTGACTAAGCCTTCAGAACCAAAAAAACAATTTGGGTATATTTTTACTTTTTAGTCAAATATCAGGCAGTGTAACAGCATAAGGTAACCTTCAAGACATTTCGTATGAGTTCATATCGCTAAAGCCACACACATAAAAAACTGTGTGCTACTGTAAAACTCTATTCTTCATATATTTTAATTTTTAAGTTGTTAATTACATTCCTAATTCAAAAGAGCAATTGCTAATAAAGACTATTTTCACACATGGAGATTTCAGAAGGGGAAAACAAACACAAAGCCCTGTACCTTCAATTAGTGGCCTCATAAATATATTAGACTGTTACTAGGAGTCCCATTCAAAGTGAACCCCTTTATGGAAAGGGGTGCTGATGATGGCTCTACAGGTTTTAGACTATTTCTCAGGCAATCATTTGAATGGTTCATGGGAAGCTATGAATAGAACATTCATATTTTCTGATATGCTGAAAGCTACAAGTACCTTAGTTTACTTAAGTTAATCAAGATGAATTTCATGTAATACAATTTGTATTCTTTTAACTTGGCTTGGCTGTTCCCTTTGTTCATTTGAAAGGAAAAAGAGCCTGGCTATTTGCTGTTATGCTAAAGGGATGATGTCTAGGAGAAGCTAGATAAATTAAAAGTATGTGCTAGCCTTGTACTTCATAAACACGTTCAAGAATATCTTATTTCATTAGATGATTTTTATTCAAGCAGTATCACTAATGTATTATGACATAAAATTCCCAAAGACTATCTTCAAATGTCTTTAAAATTTTATGGGTGTATAACACTGCTTTCTTTTCAAATTGAAAAGAAGATGTTTAAGTATGATCTGCTTCTGATAACTATGATATCAGATGATCTTTTCCTTTTAAATCTTTGGAGATGTAAATGAATGATTAAGGTGCAGTAGATAAGAGGCTAAATGTAACGGAAAAAGCAATTGTGATATTTAGGAAAACAAGGGAGGTGTGTGTGTGCCTGTGTGTGTGTATATGTGTGTGTGTGTGAGACTCCTGGAGTTGTAACCTTCTAGGAAAGTGTGAAAAGGACTGAAATATCTTTGCTGCATATGTAAACAGATAAGAATATGCCTAGCAGGCATTTTGGGAACATCTGTCAATTTTTTATAGAACATACTGATTGTGGGCTATTGATTGCATTTAAACAAAGTTGTTGCAAAAAAAAAAATCAGCTAACAATTCGTGTAGAAAGGGCCAATCAATATTTAAATGACTCACTTTATTGATTTAAAATTAACTTTCAATTAAGAGATCCATAGGACTCTTAACTGCGACACTTATCCATTCAAGAGAAAATAAAGGTACATTTATCGATACACTTAAACAGCAGTGGCTGGTTTCCTATCGATTCAGTCATTTGCGCTGGGATTCGTTAGCGTCATCAGCCTTTAACTCGCTTACTAGGTCTTCGCAGTGTGCAATACTGCAAGATGTAGGAATGCGCAAAACAACACAAAGAAAGGATAGAAATTTAAACAGAATTAAAACATATAGGAACAAGGTAAGTCAACCTTATACTTCCTTTAAAATTTTTTTTCTTTTAATATAATGGAAGGACGACTGTGGAGATGATTTGGGCGATGATTAGAAACAGAAGCCTTTTAAGGGGCTATTTTTCAAAGCCAGTGGTTTAGACATGGCACATTGTGTGTTGTGCAACTAGGTAAATGAAATCTTTGAACAATTGACTAGTAAAAGCTTTACTAGCTTCTATTGACACACAAGATCACTAACTTGCATATCTGGGTTATATTATAATCAATGGCAGCTAAGAACACAATGTATAGAATTTTTTAAAGATGGTAATTGCCTTTCCCACTGGAAATACTGTATATGTGTGTTTAAGGCCATATTTATTCAACAGTATTGCAAGGAAAACACACTAGGCTACGCTGTATTTTTTTTTTTTTTGACAATTTGTCAGTTATTGCATTTGATTATTGTTATCAGGGTTTTCACGAAAAAAAGCTGAACTGATATAAAATCAAACTGTAACATACCAAATGGATAAATACATTTAAAATGCATAGATCAAAAAACGTATCCATGGATTTTAAAACCAGTACTCTCCATCTATTTTTGTATTTTTATTGCCTCTGAAGGGGAATTCTGGATGCAGAGGAGGACACTGATCACAAATGTTTACTACAATTTCTAATATTATATCAGCAAAACAAAACCGAATGATCTCCATGGGGAATGGCATCTTAACGGAGCTGGGGCTCCTGCAACCTTGATTGTAATATGCATGCTAGCAGTGTCATTTACTCTTTTTCAGGAATTCAAAACGATAGGTGGTTTTGAGGTTTCTTTGTTTTTTTTTTTTTTTTGTTTTTTTTTGGGGGGGTTGGTTTAAAGATGATAATGCCCCTGGATGGACACTCTATTTCCTACAGCCCATTGATCTCTTTCTCACATTCTTCAGTGTGCAGAGCTATCTGTACCAGAAAGAAGCTATCTTAAACAGCACCACCACCACCCCTCATTTACTGACATATAATTCCTGGTAAGAGAGCCAGAACAGCCAATCTAATTCCACTTGCACAGACCGATTTTTAATTACCTTTCCCCGTGCAGTTCATCTTCATTCTTTTATAATAGCCACTGTGTTTACAAAAGATGTTTTCAGTAATTTCGAAGATTAGCCTTTAAATCTTTCTCGGGATACCAAGTCTACAGTGGTTATGCTACACCAATTATATCTTTAGATTTACTCTGAACTTATAAGAAATATCTGGAATGGGTGGAAATGAAACATCAGAGATCCAAACGCTCAAATGCAAAAACAACAACAAAAAACCCTCCTCAAATAGTTTAACCACATCATATGGTAAAACATCATTTGTAATATATTATGGCGATTACACTTACTAAAAGGTGCTTGTCATTATTCTAACTAGAAATCAGATGATGATACTAATTAAGGGATAGTAGGTGGCAGAGGATGCCTGTCAAGGACCTCTTTATGCTTCTCTGTCTGAACACCCAGGAGTAGCAACAATTGGCTTAAGCACTATTCAGTCCCAAGGTGCGCCAAATAGGGGATTCACTTTGATTTAACACCTCCTTATCACATCAAAGAGGTGAAAAAGGCATCCATATAAATTGGCTTGCAAGAGGGAAAAAAAACAGTTTGTCTTTAACCTCAGTGTGTAAACTCTCTTTAAGAACTGCTGGGGTGGGGTGGGGGGTATGTGGGAATGAACCTAGAAACACATATTTTAAGATTCAAGCCATACATCCATGTAACAAAAACTATTAAAAGTGGAGCTCTTTCCAACTCTTGAAAGCTACAGACTGCCAACTAGATTATGATAAAGGACGTCTAGGACTCACACAAATACCTGTTTGGTGGACCTAACTAAGATGTTTGCCCTGTCCTACAAAATACATTATCACCACCCCAGCTAGCTTTACCTCTCCTCAAAAATTGTTGGCTGAAATGCTTTTTTTCTTTGTCATTAATCCTATTTTATCTACAACCAAGACTCATTGGGCTTACCATTCTTGCAGCAGCTCTAGGGGATGTAGACTACTTGAGTAAGAATAACACTGAGTCTGTACCTATCTTGGACTGGTCAGGTCCCAGGAATTCCGTACGGTCATTTCATATCCCCCCTACATGCACTGTTACCATCTTAATCGTGTAAGACATTACAGGGTTTGGCGCTAGGAATCTTGTCTTTTCGGATGATCACACTACATGTTATTTGAGTGGGATGTTGTAATTTAACAGCAATGGAAAAGTAGATCTGCCTGAAGATGATGAGCCATGCTGGGTGAATCATGAGAAAGTGCAGACAACATATGCCTAAAAGGCAAACCAAGTGGTTCCTATAAATGATGGAAAATGAGTGTTATCTAATTTCTGAAATTCTCTTATCCAGCTTGATCTGCCTCTGTAGTGCTTATTTCAGGATCATTATTGTGTTTTTTTACAATAGATCAAAGACATGGTTGATAAGACTTGATTCCAGATAAATTTGTTACATTTTCAGATATCTTACAAGAAATGAAATCTCACAGCATGCTTAGTTTATTTAAACCTTTTCTTTCCCCCCAAAGGCTTACTTACACCATAATTTCAGAAAGGTTTCATATCACTTTACCCAAATCATGGCTAAGACGGACACAAGTAATTACAGGAATTAGTGCTACAGGGTGTAAAATTGTTCTCTTGTAGTGGAGGTGCATTCATTTCATTCTGGAATTCCCTGCTGAGAAATGATGTGTGCAAACTATCTAAGGACACTGTAATCCTCTGATGGTATTTTTTTTTTAAAGAGTAAAGTTGCATGTAATCTTTGACTAGGAAAAGAAAAGTGTACACGATGTTCATACCAATGACAAATGCCAAGTATTCTCTGTTGAACTCAAATGATAATTCTTATTCTATAGAAAAATAGAAAGGAAAATCACCTTTTTTCTACCTTCACGGAAGTCAATGTAATAGGCTTACAGTTCATATCAAAAATAACAGAGTGGCCGTATATCTTAAGAGACTAAAACAGGATCTGAGTTCCTTTAGAGGTTTTTTTTCCCTTTGTTGTTTACAACAACTTCATTTTCAATATTATGATCGAAGTGAACATCCCTTAAAAGGTAACTACCTTCTGTAAAATATGGGAAACAAATTTGGTCTCGTGCCACATGCCATTTGATTAGCTGCACAGAACGGAATGATGGTTAAGTTACACCCCAGAGCAGGTCACAGACAGGATTTTAAACGTCTTGTTCAACCACAGACAGGGGCGTCAGGCACGAGGCCCACTTTCTTACCCTCGCACGCCACTGATTAGTCAGACTTAGTCGAACAGAAATCCCTAATCTTCTCTTTTTAATATTGAAGAGGTAGCCCCCTTTCACCTGCATGTGGAGGCTGCCTTTTTATCAAAGCTCAGGAGATTCCAGCTACAAAATCAATGTCTGCATGTTCAGAGCAGTTTTCAGGGTTTTGTAAGACAAATCTCTCAAATGGGGGCTAGTTTAATGCTATTGAGCTGGGCTTCGATCTGGCCAAGTGACTGAACAGTTAATGCAACAGTTCAGTTTTCCTGGGCTCCTGCGGCAGGAGGGGTGGGGGGCCGGGGCACCCTCCACGGATGCAGCTGTGGAATTTCCCCGTGACCTCTCACCTCCCCTAATCCGACTTTAAACCTTGCAGTGGACTGCTTAAATAAATAAATATTTAAAAGTAACCCCAAATCAACAAACACAATTAATTAATTTCTCTTTTCCATGTTAATAAACTACACTTGGAGAAGTTTCCCTGACACCCAGAGTGCTTTTTGCAAAAGCCAGGGTCAATTTCTGGAAATTCAGGTTTCCTTTTTAAAGGCATATGTTTGAAAAGCCAATGAAAATGCTCATGTTTTTTTTTCTTGTCTTCAGGAAATGGATTTGTCTATTGAGTCAAGAAGGGTAATTTGTTTTAAATGGAAGTATTCCTTTCCTGGTATTTATGTTATTCACTAAAAGCTTTGATTCCTTAATAATTTAGGCCTCCTGTCTTGAAAAATATTCAACAACTATTTAGCTTTGTTGCTCTCTTATTAGAAATCCTAAGTTATGAAATAAGCATTGCCCTATACAGTTTTTGAATTACAAATTAAAACAATTCCTATTTAAAATCTAAATTTGGGGCACTGTGCTATAGTCAACTCCAGGGTGAAAAAGCCAGGACTGCTTTACCTCTGTTGCTTCTATTAGTTTCTTTGCAAACTACTTGATGTTAAATCAATCAAGACTTTACACAGCTACAGTCTTCCTTTCATGAAATAATATTTTATCTTGGCATGAATAACCCATTTGAATATTTTCTAATATTTTGGAAAACATCAAAGGAAAACCATCTCAGATGCCCAGTTTCATTTTGAGATGAGTATTTTTTCAGACATTTAAGAAACTATTGGGGTTAGTACAA
>NC_139386.1:63780000-63797500 GCF_054392235.1 Sus scrofa
TCAGGGAGTGGATGATGCAAATGCTCTGAGTTTGACACCGTCTTAGTCTTAGTCGATGTGTGATTCCATTACGATGGATTATGCAATTTTGATTTGGGGAAAAAAAAAAGGTGGCATCCAAATCAACTGTGGTCAAAATAAGGCTCTTAGAGGAGAAGTAGTCAAATTATATCCCCGATTGCAATAATGCTTCCTGTACAGCAAATGTATTTTTAATTCCTTTCCACTAAGGTTGATACCTAGAAGTAATTCACACTGATTACTAAATAACCCTTGCGAGTTGCTTTGTCTTTTGAATTTTAAAAAATACACTTGCCGTGAGCAATGAATTTCATAAACCAGCGGCTCTCATGCTTGATGAATCATTCTTATTTTATGCAGTGCTGTGTGATAGAGAACGGAGATAAAATATTCTATCCACAAGCTATTCGGTACAATTTATCATCAGCGGCTCACTAGTCCAGTGATAATACCTGGCTTGCAGATTGTAATGATCAGATTCTGTTTTTATTTCAAACAGGAGCAATTCCGAATACCAGAGTTTTTAATTTACATACATTAGTGAGGTTCAAATGTGGCAATAGCTACAAGCAAATTCACTTGCAAACTGAATGCTCGCCTTGCATAATGGGTTCCCTTTAGCAATTACTCACCAGTGAAGTACCCAGATAAAAATGAAAACAAAGAGAAAAAAGGAAAATCATGATACATACACCATCATGTGGACTGGGATAATTACTGAACCACAGTGAAGGTCACGTTTATATCTGTTTTAGTAATGATTTCGTGTACCCTTCTTCTGTATTGAATTCCTAATGCAATCTTCTTTCTATTTTATGGGACTATATTCCTTTTTATCTGTAAATTTTTAAAAGTTGCAATGCTAGATTCCTATCATACCGAATGGCAACACTATTTAAATAGAAATTATTAGTGATAATATTTTAAATGAGAAAATATGGAAATATCTGCTAAATACTGTAATCATGCATGCACACACACGCATTCATGCGCATGTGTTTGTGCGCGCGTGCGCGCGCACACACACACACACACACACACACAGCTCCACGAATATACCAGGCCAACATTTAGTAAAACCGACAGGCTTATAATAAAATACCTCTTATAGTTACATCACTTTTACACTGACCACAGTATTGAGCTTGAATTCCCAGCAGCATCATTACTAGACATTTTCTGCCACCTTTCTAAATCTGAAAAGCTTCCTACATTTAGTGAAGATTAGGTAATGCTACATCCAATCAATAGCAGCTATCAATTCCATACCTTGTTCAGCAGAACAAGTTGATTAAAGTAAGTAAAAAGGCTGACTAAATATTGTTTAAGACTAGATGCTTCTTAAAACCAATCTGTAGTTTTGAGAAAATATACTCCTCATAGGCAAAAACAAACACTAAGATGATGACATATACCATCAGAGCAGCACATCTGCTATCTTTATCCCATAATATTATGGAAAATCCAGTCCCCAGTCCCCAGTGTAGAACAGGAGCTTTATGTTTATTATCCATTTCCAGATTCTGGATTGTTTATGTCATGATCTTAAGGTTCTATAAATGGAGTTTCATTTTAGGTTTATCAGCAGTTTCCTAAAAATGTCTCTTTATCAGAGAGATCAATATTATTCCAAAGAAATCCTCCCACTGTTTCTAGAAAAAGTCATTCCCAAACTCATGCATTAGCCCAACAGAGTAGGTTTTCAATTTCTAGATCTGAGCAAATTGTGTAAAACCACTAACACTCCTCCTAGGACAAGCCACATTCCAAAGACACAGAGGGGTTGACAAGATGACAAAAATAGTTGGCCCAGCTAATCTCTTGGTGCCTGCCCAAAAGGAAGAGATGCTGTGGTCATAGTGGTTTCTGGTCACTGCCTCATGAAGCAGACCTAGATACAGTCACTTTAACCTAGAGAACACTCGATCCTTTTCCCCAATGTTATCAAGACACAGTTATCACACACTGCTTATACCGGGAAAATACTAGTTTTTATTAGAAATCATTCAGTGAGCCAAGGTAGGGAGTTGTAAGAAGAAGATGGGTAGGAAAAGAAATCAGAAAATAGGAGAATAAAAATCACGTTTATATTTATCATGCTTTCTAATGTGGTAAAACAGTCTGCCTTTCCCCTTCCTATTTACGGAAACATTATCAGGAGGAGTGGCAATAACTCTTCTTTGAAGAGTTACAAATAAGAAATTGGACACTTTAGGTTTTCAGACCTATCCAGGGTTCTTGTTTTTAAACCCTCCAGAGTAGTGTGGTTAGACAATTACAGTTGGTTCTAGTTATTCCAGGCAACACTCAACCACTGAAGTATGATGGTATATTTGTTTGACCAGGCTCATCTTCACCAGCCCAAAGCCCTGGGAATTAAGAATGCAAGACAGCAAAAAAAAAGAATGCAAGACAAATCCTGCCATACATTTGAAAACCCCAGGGATACATCTTGATCCCTATCAGACAATAAATGTCTACTAAAGAATCAAAAATACAGATTTTATTGTCACACTAGAGAGTTTTCCAGAAAAGGAACTTCCTTAAAGTTACACTATAGTTAAAAAAAACAAACCAAAAAACCAATTTGCATGAAGTATATATGCACACATACAAGACCAGTCATGTTTTCTCTAGTGTTAAATAGTATAATTTCAACAAATACACTATGTATGTAATACTCAGTTACGTAATCAAAGTGCTATAATTTCTATAAGATCTCTATAGTTTTCAAATTATTTCTCCATGGAAGCTTTCTGCTCAAGCCAGCTGATGTGCTTGCCCACCCTATCTTACCTTTAAAATTTAGCCTCACTGTCTTACCTTTACAATTTTAAAACATGGGGGTCATGGGAATTAAGAATGCAAGACAAACCCCCAAACATCCCCAAATATCTTTCATATAAATTAACATTTACCTCCTGCTTCAAGTAAGGAAAACCCTCTAGGGGTTTTACCTTCCCCAACCAGCTACTCAATTCTTTGACTCCCTCCTTTTCTAAAGGTTTCTTCACTTGTGATGAACCTTTCTTGGTTTTATCAGTTTTTACAATAGTACTTAGAATAGCCCTTAGGATGTCTGTATTCCATAAAAATTGAACAAAAGCCTTTAAAGCTAACAAAACACACAAAGGTTAGACGACCTGGGGGGATTGGCAAGGCAGTAACCAGCACTTATTTAAATACTTGAATTACTTTTGTTGTGAAGATAAAGAAGGTCTGAAAGGAACATCTCTTCTGTGGTAGCTATTTTTACTATTTTCTACATTGTCAAATGAAAGGAAGAGTTTATTTTCCACATCAGACTTTTCCTGATTTGTATTTAATAATTTGTCCTTCTATCATCAGGTGTGATTATGGCGCATGACGCAATAAACAGCTGGGATGTGTCTTGTGTTCCGTTTGTCCTCAGACTTGAAGGGACTGCTGATAAAACCGTGAAGGAAGAGAAGCCTACTTTGTACTTGAGTCTCTCCTCGCAGGCTGACAGCTGGGCCAGAGACAACAGCATGGTGAAAATGTCTACAGAGATGGGCTTCAACTGGGGACCGGCTTGATTTGCCCACGAAAAAGGAAGAATGACAGGCCAGCAGCTTTCTCTATCTCTTTCCATTTTAATAAGATTTGAAGAAGTTTGGTAGGATTTCTTTCTTTCGTTCGTATTTTTTTCCCCTCATTACACAATCACAGAAGAAGTATTTATAAAACACTGTCTTTAAGTAGAACTACCCGTCTATATTTAATTCTAAGAGAATGGTTTTATATTTAGCTTCCACTAGAAATTTGGTTCTAGAAAGAAATGGGGGATGTTAAGACTAATGAGAGGGAACAGTCACGGTCTCCTTACGAAGAAAACAGTTTTCCAGTTTGGTTTTATCATCTAAGGTATATAGAGGAGTTTATTGTGTTGCTCTTATCATGTTTGTGTGTTCTAAGGACCAAACTTTGTCATTTAACAACAGGGTGAGTCCATGACCTTGCAGCAGGGGAAATCTGTGGCCATGTGTAAAGATTTCTTCAAACACACTTTCTTTTTTTTCTTTCTTTTTTCTTTTTAGGGCCGTGCCCGAGGCATGTGGAAGTTCCCAAGCTAGGGGTTGAACTGGAGCTACAGCTGCATGCCTACACCACAGCCACAGCAACATGGGATCCAAGCTACATCTGCGACCTATACCACAGCTCAGGGCAACGCCGGATCCTTAACCCACTGAGCAAGGCCAGGGATCGAACCTGCATCCTCATGGTTCCTAGTTTGGGTTTGTTAAGCACCGAGCCATGAAGGGAACTCCCAAAGCACATTTTCTTAGATTCTGTATATGAGAACCTCTGCTTCTACGTAGGAAGTATGGAAACTTCTTCTGAGAAAAGAGTTTTCAGACAAAATCTGCCTAGAGAGCAAGAACAACAAAAATCTCTATTTTTCAGTTGAAAATTTGAGAATATGTGTACTTATTGCAGAATACGCTAACCTTCCAGCTATAGTGGTGCAAAATTCTTTCCAACTCAAAAAATTGTTATTAAAATTAACGGAAGTGCTTAAATTGGGATCTTTCCATGCCAATTTCAGTTCTGTATAAATATTTATAGCTGAGCCTTAAACATTTGAAATGCTGTATTTCTAACAGAAGTAAGGGGGACATCATTGTAATGGAGGAAAGGGTTCTATTAAAGTCAAAACACAAAATACTTAAAATGCGGGTTGTGCTTATGACTCAGAAAAGAAGGTTCCAGTGGGCATCGGGTCACGTTTTCCTATTTGAGAGGATTAATTTTAAGTGAAGTGCATTAATTTCTTCAAGAGTGACTTTTAAAGAGCTTTCCTAATCAAAATAGTCCTAGCACCCTATTTTTCTCCTTACTTATTGCTTTTATTTGTCAAGTGTGCAGTTTATACTTCAATAGTGATGATCTTAATATTATCGCTAAAATTATTAATTTTTAAAAAAGGAAAAGAAATAAAAGAAAAAGAAAAGGAAGGAAAAAGGAATAAAATGAAATGACAGGTCAACTTCTTTTTAAGTTTTTTTACGTGGGGACTTTTGAATCCACCAGAAATGGTGAATATACTAAACTGTGTTTTAGGTTTCTGATCCTAGCAAAGGTGGGTAAAGTTGTTTTGGGTTTTTTTTTTTTTTTTTTTTTTTTTTTTTGCTTTGTTTCTTCATTTTTACAGTAGCCACCATGCCTCAGAAAGTTCATCTATGGTAATTAAAGAAGGCCAAAAGCAAAACTATGTCAATGTCTTAAAATGAGCCTATTATTTATTTATTTATTTATTTGTCTTTTTAGGGCCACACCTGAGGCATATGGAGGTTCTCAGACTACCCATCCAATCGGAGCTGTTGCTGTCGACCTATGCCACAGCCACAGCAATGCCAGATCCGAGCCCTTTCTGTGACCTACACCACAGCTCAGCGCAACGCCGGATCCTTAACCCACTGAGCGAAGCCGGGGATTAAATCCCCAACCTCATGGTTCCTAGTCGGATTCTTTGACGCTGCGCCACGATGGGAACTCCCAAAATGAGCCTATTTTTTTAAAGATATATATTTGCAGTAATGACTTCACTCTGTTTACAATTTAAAATCAAGTTGGGACTTAAAATATCAAAACTTTTAAAAAATGCCCTTGGAGTAAGAAAACTCGTTTTTAAAAAAAATTTGATAAATCACCACAAACACCCAGGCACACACTGAATGATTTAAAATTATTTTAAGTCATATATATTTGAGAAAATCTTTATGCCAACCACCTTTCTTTCTTTGCTTTTTTTTTTTTTTTAAAGCAATCACTACCTCACCCCTCATCAAAGACAGAGGAAAAAACTCTAAAATGGTCCTTGGTTGGTAAGCAGAATTCCTGCTCATTCTATGCCTCACATGAGGCGGAAGCAGCAGAATAATGCCCATTGTTATTGTGTGGTTACAGTGTCCTGCGAGGCTGGACAAGTTATTAGGTCAGACGCTAACTTCCTAAGTAGAAGAATGATGGGTTCTCCTTTGTCCTCTCTTCAGTAATGGCTGGAGTCAGTGCTAATTAAGGCCCCGCGGCAATGTGCTTCCACAGAGGTCAGGGACTTCTTTCTGACACCTAAACAGTACTCAACTCAAAGGAACTGCCCCTAATCTGAAATGATGTGATGTAGAGCTGGCCTTTCAGATTCAGCGTATATTTAAAGGAAAATGACAGTTAATGGCAGGGGTGTCAAAAAAAAGCAGATGGAGAAGCTAGGAGAAGTGTCACTTCGTGGCTAAGTTTACCTGCAATTCGTTACGGCCGCTTAAGGACCCAGTAGACAATAGAGCCTTGGACACCTTGTTACATGCTTCCTACTCCTAAAATCTTGGGAAGGAGAAATCTGCATTAGGCACAACCCAGGGACAAAGAACCTCTGAACCACCCCCACCCCCACGCCCCGCCTAAAAAAAAAAAAAAAAAAAAAGATTTGCTTAAAGATCTCTCTATGCTGGACCCTTTTTTCACCAAGAAACACATCGTCTTGTCCAGTGGTTCTCAGGGAGATGACATCGTAACCTTTATTGGTGGTTGTATTCATAATAACACAAATAATAAATTCAAATAAAGTGAGGCAGCCAGGGTGGTAATTAATCTTTGAGTCATTTTCTTTTGCCCCTGGAGGCACGGAACTTGCAAAATCAAAGCAATATTCAAAAGAGAAACCAAGATTTATTGTCAGTTGGTTTTAATAGACACCTGCACAGCTTACTAATTACTTCAAAACTGTAAAGTCTATTGGCATTAATCCACTGCTTGCTTGCTTCTTCTCCCCCTCCTCCCCTCAGTGACACACCTGCCTGCCATGAACTGACATAGCATCTATCTCAAGAATTCTTGTTTCCGATACCTTATAGAATCACTGTTCACGATGCAATGGCTAAGGTTAGACCAGAACTCTAGCCACATGGAATTCAGTTTGGGAAGTGGTTACGGCTGATTCTAAAAACTTCTTTCCAGACAAATAAACATATAAAGTTGCCACCTTCAGGTGCTCAAATCTCCTGAAGAAATACAATTCAAATTTGAAAATTATGTCTGAGGATTTAAAAGTTTCAGTGACTATGTACTTAAAAGGTAGACATTAAAATCACAGAGGTTAGAGATAATTTATGCCATGACCTTCATTTTACAGATGAGGAAATAGAATCTCTGAGAGGTTAGATGATTTCCCTCAGTTAATAGTAAGACTGAAATTAAAATCCTGTTTTCTATGTATTCATACAGTGGAGTGATTTTTCTTCCTTATTCTACCACCCTGTCTTCCTTAAAAAGTTTAGTACTTTGTACAAAGAATGAAATGCCCCAGTATTGAAATATACTAAAAATATCTGCAGACATAAAAATAGGTCCCCAACTTTGTTATGCAACAGCGTTAGTATATTACTGATAAATATTATTAAGCTATATATATAAGTTCCCGTTCATCTAAGCAGCTTTTTTTTCTCTTTTTAACTGAGTTGAGTTGATTTTTTAAATTTTTGTTGAAATATAGTTGAGTTACAATGTAGTGTTAGTCTCAGACGTACAGCAAAGTGACTCAGTTATCCGTATTTTTTTTTTTAATATTTCTTTCCATTCTAGGTTGTTACAAGATCCTGAGTACAGTTAGTTCCCTGTGTCTAAACAGTTTTGTATATTAGAACCCGAATCTTCTACATTAAAACATAAGAATGACAAGAGTTTTTCCCTCAAGTTTACTTAGACATATCAGACTAATGGTTATCTTTGAAAGAGCTCATGTTCTAGGCTACCCCATAAACTGTGGAGGTGTGTCACAGATACCCAAGTAGCTGCATTCAGTGGCCAAGAGATCTGCATAAAAAGTGAAGAATAAAGTAAAATTCTCACAACACTTAAAAATTCAGACATACAGCTGGCTGATCAAAAACTGTCTCTTTTTTTAACCAAACAAATTTTCAATTTGTTTCTGACTTGTTTTTGTTTTGGCAAACTGGAATAAAATATTAAGCAGAACTTGTCTGTCTGAAAAGTTTCGGCTTGAAGAACTCCAGTATGAAAGAGACAACCAAAAAGAATACTGCAAGGCATAGGCCTCCTGGCCCCTTTAAAAATTCCTCTCTGGTTGAGTGGCTGTTACTCAACCAAGGAAGACCCCAGTAATCCATCCTCCTGTGCTCACAGGAGGGTGGATGGAAACGCAAACTTTGCCCCTGGGAACCTAAAAGGTAGCAAGCTTCTGTAACTGAATTATTCCAACTTGGGAATTATGCGGCTGAATTTCAAATGGGGCTGTCCTTTACATCACCAAAAAAATACTAACTGGCCAAAAAAAAGATAACTAATGATATTTGTTCAACAAGTTCCCAAAACTTGGAACCAGAGATTTATTCCTTTTACAGAAGACTAAACTTGATTCATCAGCAAAGAATTAAATACTGTTAGTGCTTTAGTTTTAATCGTTAAGTGTCAATGTTTTACCTCAAGCTAACATTTCCTAATGTGAGAAATTTTAGAAAAATATTATATTTTCCATGAAGGCTTTGAATTTTTTAAACATTTTAAATATTTGAGTACTTTGGTTCATTAACCTTTTAATGACAATTAATTTTTAATAACAATTAAAAATTATGTGACAATTATGTGACACAACAGTTAAGAATGCAGGAGTCATTTTGTATAAAAACTCTAGCTCTGTCATTTCTCAACTATATGATATTGTCAGATTATTTAATATCTGTTCCTCTGTCTCCTAGTATGAAAAACAAAGATAATAATAATTTCTCCCTCATTTTGTCTGTGTTGGAGTTAAATGAGTTAAGACATACAAAGTACATCACAGTGCATGACACAGAGTAGCAATCAGTCAATTATTATTATAAAAATTTTAGATAACTTTTATTATAAATTTCACTTTCTCAACCATTTAACTATATATAAGTAACTTATAAAAATGCATCCAGATATATAGAACAACTTTCCTAGGCTTTTCAATAAGCAAATATAGATAAGCATCAATAGAACAACTCATATATTTTGACATAAATTATATAGCAAGTGAGAAAGAGAATTTTTGAGATATTGCTGGCATGTCATATGAAATCAAATCTGAAACAAAGTCAAGCAAATACTACACATTCTAAGTGAAATCCAAGTGCTTATTTACATAGTAAACTGTAAAGTCTCCAAAGATGCTGTTGTGCATTAGAATTTGAAAAATTATTTTTCCAAATGCATATGCACATATATTTACATATTTATATGACAGGCTACAAAGACACTAATGGAAGAGTCTATTATTTCTAAAATAATTTAACACTATTTTCGGTTCCATTAATAGCACAGAAATTAAACTTTTAAAACCTTGCACAAACAAATCAAGATAATTCAGATCTCAAATCCACAAATTGAAATGGAGATTTGGTAATTATCTAAGTAATTTGATTAATGGAGATGAATAAACTAGAGGATTCTGACCCATGGATCTGTGTTGGTCCTGAAATGCTTACTCTGACTGTATAAATCAATTTAAACTGGTTAAATGCTAAATGTACTGTCTTCACAGCACAAAGTGAAAATGAGATTCCGCAGTCATTTAGTTATCTTTATTAATGCAGGAAGCTAAAAACAATTGACTTCCATGATATGCGCATGTTTATTTCCTGACAAAATATTGTTTTTGCACAACACAGATATAATCTAAGGCTCACTCATTATCCTTGGTAATTTTGCTCTATGAGTCCCCATTAGAGCACTTCACACAAATGTTTCTTTCAAATTGCTCTATTATGTCATAATCAAAAGACAGAATTTAGCCAAAATGTTTGTTTACCATCTTGCAGATAGTCAAAACAGTCTGTTGGTGAACTCTTTGATATTAATTCCTACTCATCCAGGAGTGGATTTTGGCCAAAATATCTGACTGCTCTTTTGAGGACTTCCACAATCCCGTGTCAGTTGAGCCTAACATGCGCCAACAGCTCTGCAATAATGGAAGTCACTTAATATTGAGCCAGCTGATTTCTTTTTCTACCTGCATAATGGCAAATAAATACTAGTGTCTCACGTTTTTCCAGAATACAAAATAACACACTGGTATAAAATAAATGTTTTCATGAATTATTTTATTAGAGTGTACAATTTGATCCTCAAGGCAATGCTGACAATATGCTCAAATCGCTGGTCTGGACAGTTCAAAAAAATAAGCAGCACAGTAATAACGATCAGGTTAAACAACTGATTTAGTATGGTCCAAATCCCCAGAAGTTCACACTTGGTAGTTCATTTTTCTCATGGCATACAAAGAACCAAAAACCTGGCTCTGAATAATAAAATGAGACGATCTCATTTGATCTTATATAGCTCGCCTAAATGACTTTGGGTAGCATAGATTTGGAAGAAATTCAATTTCAACTACTCCTTTGTCATAATGTCTCCAAGTAGCTCCAAAATGGCAGTTGAGTGACCACGGTCTCCCTGACCAGAACTAGACCAGAAACCACTAGCGTTAATACATCAGAGACTCTGCTATAAACTGGACACTGTAGAAGATCAGAGGCACGAGACATATTCAAAGATATTGGAATTCAAACTGAGAGTCAAGAGGCAACACGAGTTATAAACTACTCATCAAGAATAAAAGTCAATATGTAATTGAGTGCTAAGTTGTATGATACAACAACTACCAGAAAAACCCTGACGAGGGAAACAGCCATTCAGGCTGCAGTTACGAGGAAAGGAGAATGAATGCCTGTCTCTAAAAAAGATACAGAGAATTATTAAAGAAGCAGTGATGTTTCTGGAACTATGGACCAGGCAAGCAAAGAACATGAGGAGAGTATGGCATGTGGTTCATTTTAGGTAGAGAGGAAGAAACATTTTGTAAATAGAGAGGACGTATTCCAACTAGGTTGTCCCACTTAATATATTTCCTAAATAATAACATGCCAAACTCCTCAGGTCTTCATGATCTCTGATAATCAGTTACTACTTGTGTGAACTTGGGCTGGTTATTTAGCCCAAAGATGTCCTCCAGGTCTTGATTTGTAAAATAAGGAAGATAACGGTATTCCCCTTGCTAACCATGACCTTGTCGAATAATTGAGCTTGTCTTTGTAAAGTATTTAAAATGGTGATGGACCTATAGAGACTGTTTAGTACTGATCTGCTTTCATCAATATCCTCCTCCTCTGAGTTCCCACCATGGCAAAGTGGGTTAAGAATCTGACTGCAACAGCTTGGTTGTTGAGGAGGTACAGGTTTGATCCCTTGCCCAGCACAGCTGTAACAGTGTAGGTTGCAGCTGCAGCTCAAATTCTATCCCTGGCCCAAGGAACTTCCATATGCCATAGGTGCGGCCATGAAATTAAAAAAAAAAAAAAAAGAAATCCTCCTCCTCATTAGTAGTAATCATTAATAATCTTTTCCTAAGCCTGGCTCCTGCCTTCCGTCATATTTTCTAGTCTTGTTTCCCCATCCTGTACCTCTTTGTTTCAGCCAAACGGCCCCACTAACGTCTCCAACACAGCCTATGGTTTTCAAACTCAGAGCCTTGCCTTTCCATGTTTTACTTCATCTGGTGAATCATTATCCAACCACTTCCTTCTCCTCCTGTTGAAATCCTGCCCATATTGCCAGGCTCTCTCTTCCTGTGTGTCTTCCATCTTGTTCGAGAATTATGTACTAGCTTCCTTGTCTTTGTTCTCACAGTCCCGCTTTTACCCACCTTTTAACACTTGATCACATTCACCACAGTTTCCGCCTTAAACTGGAAACTCCTGGGATACAAAGACATTTTTCTTTGAGGCCTGGCCCAACAGTATGCCAACAAGAAGTCATGAAATTTTTGCCAAATCAAAACGATGCAAAACAGTTAAAATATAGGTTATAGAGTGTGTGTTTATACATAGTGATTATGCTATTTACAAGAAAAGAGATTGTCTGACCCCAAGTTAGCAGATTTTAACTCTCCACCAATAGCAAGTAAATATGTTGATCATTTGCTCTTCCCAGAAAATGATAGCAATCCTGCAATGATTGGTTGCTGCTAATAAATCTCATGTTTTGAGCTTTTTTTCATCATGGTAAACAAACATCCCACCCTCAAAAGTGCTGTGAACAACAGCATACTCTTGACATGAGGTTTCTGATATTCAAACCACAATCTGATTCCTGCCTCAAATTTCACCCATGAAAACTTATTGTCTAGATTTTTTTTTGTCTTTTTTTACTTGGATAAGATTCTTACATATTGCACAAAAGCTTAGCTGAAGGATGATAAAATATTATCTTTTATGTTTCCTTTTTTTCAGATTTAGTTTTTTTCAGGAGATATTAAAAACCTCAGGACATTATGGATTCTAAAAAAGATAACACTACAAAAATATAGGCACTCTCAAGACTTGACACCTTTGATGTGTCTACAATTTGTTACATTATACTACCTAAAGTTGTTTGTGTCTTTATCGAAGCTAATAGCCTCAAAAAAAAAATTTCCACTGACTTACATGTTATAAGCTCCCTTTATCTTTTTATCCAAAATACTCAAAAAGCAAAATTCATGATCACTGATGTCTGACTTCACATCAGGTATCCATATGAAACTATGCTGTATGTGGTTAGTAGTTTTTCCAGATGAGAATGATAACTAGTGGAGGAAAAGAGAGAAGAGAATGACAAACAGAACTTTGTCACTGATTGCAAATAGTAGAGGATTATCATGGAAATAGTTTTATTTTTTTTAAAAGTTGTGTCTCAAAATGTCTATTCTTTCCCTATAGAGTATTATTTTTCCAGAGTACAGTTAAAAACATAGATTATAGAGTCAGCCTACTTTTCAAACCCCAGCCATATTACTGGGAGAGAATGGAGCTGTATAAATTGTAAATAGACTTCAACTCTCTAAGCCTCGGTTCCCTTGCCTGTAAAACAGTAATAATAATAGTACCTGCAGCATAACGGTGCTTAAGAATTAAATGAATTGAGGGAATCAAGGGCCAACAAATATTTGCTTTGTTGTTCTTCTTAGAGAACCCATTCTGATTCAGAGTCAAAATCTGAATTGCTGGCCACAGATAACTGGTTTTGCAGCAAAGGACAGACACCAAGAAACTAGAGAATATTTAAGCTAAATAATCATTTGCATCTGAACTATCCACATATTTGAGAAAAACACGCCACCCTAGTCTAAACTCCTTGAACAATTGCCCCAATTCTCCACCTCACTTGGCATCTATAGACAAAGTCTTAATGTCCAGTATCCACTGAAAGGCTTTGTATTTCAAATAAAAATAATAGCTGCCGTCAAGTATGTTAATGTCCGTAATCATTGTAATTTTTGTAAATTATAACTGTCAGTGGTCACAAACCTACCCAATGAAAACATAAGGTAACAATTTAGCCTTTATATTACTACTCTCAGAAAAGACGAGCCACTTGTAGGAAACTTAAGAAGGAAGGCAAATTTATAACATTTATTCTAAAAATAGGGGGATTTTTTCCCCTCTCCCAATGGGATTATTTCTAAAGTAATTTTTGCTAGCAAATATCTGCAGACAAAATTTTACCACTGCTTTTAATTTTCATTATAGAGTGATGATACACAGTGCTACTTTTGCTTCTATAGACATTGAAAGAATATGTTCAGAATATCTAGCACATTATAATTTATGTAAATAAAGTTATATTTTTGGTTCTGATGATTTAAAATTATGTTTGTTTGGACTCTCTTTTCAAAAGATTTTACTAAAATCTTATTAAATATTTCCCAGAATAAAAAGCAGCACTAAATTTAAATATTTGCATATTTTTCGAAATGAAGAGATCTAAATGATATCAACTATAGGTTATATATGTCATATATTATTTTGGTTGAACTTTTTTCATTCTAATAACACAAATGCTGATCAAGTAAAAGAATGTAAGATAACCTAATTAGAAAATGCACTGGCACACTTTGTTAAGATGTGGACAGTATTGGGGGAAAGTAGGATCTCAAGCCAATTTGGTTATTTTATTGTATTTAAATATAAGAAAAATGTTTTATGAAGATCTTTTATTTTTGGAAGAATAATTCTCAGTATGCTTAAAAACGGACATTCAAAGGATGCTTGCCTTTGTTAATTACATGTTGCTTGGATGTTTAAATAAGTTGAAGACTTTAAGTCTAAAGGTAAGCCTGCAGTGTTCCTAACTGTCCTCAAAATAATTACAGAGTGGAGCTTGACTGTCATTCATGGGTATCTAGTCCATTGTGTGAGGAGAAAAAGAAAATGGCGGCCCACGCATTAGCACATCACCCATGGCTAGAGCAATGACAAGACAGATTAGGATGTATATTAAATCTCACACATGACTGCCTTTCTGTATCAAGGTAAAAAATACTTGCTCTTACATACATTAGGGACCAGTGTTGGTCTGACATCTACATTAATATTGACAGCATATCAACATTTTTTTTTACATTTACTGAGTCAATAAGTAGTCTAAACCTGGTAAAACTTAGATAACAGAAATGAAAAAACAAAGAACAAAACAAAAAAAAAAAAAACAAACCCTGGCAAGCAGCCTTATTTTCTCACATCTAAAAAAAATTACCCCCCCCAAAGTGCTGGGCTTTTATGAATTATCAATCCTACAGCAATACATCAACTGGCATACACAGCTGTGAATTAGTAATCCAATCTCATTTGTCAGAAAAGAAATTTGGTAGATAAAGAATGGTTCTAGAAAAAGAAACTCCTGCACAGACAATAACATAAATATTATATGCATGGGGGACTGCTTATTTTTAAAAGCGGGATTAACACCATTGTATTACTTCACCTTCTATAGATTATTTTCACAGAAAAAGAGGAAATTGTTAGGCAGTAATCCTGCCTTCCAAAATAACCGGAGCTGAGAGACACACATAAAGCTTGCAAAAATGGGAAATAACCAAATTGTTTAAGATTTTTAACATATTTATCTGTATTTACCATATTGAGAATTGGAAGCCCCATGTGAATTGGGTTAGGGGAAAAAAAGTCATTATTTACTTTGTTTTAAAATATCACAAAGCTAAACAAAAGCCTATCTTCATTGCAAGGCAATATCTTGGTTTCATTAATAATTTAATGTTGTTTTCCAATGATGTCCACTTTCCACTCTGCTTTGAAGTATGTTACCTTTACTTTATTTTCAAAGATACAATACTGCTTTTAAGGTGCACACATATTTTATACACATTACACAAAAATGCAACAAAATAAAACATTCTCTTTTCTAAGTCTTAGACTAGCTCCACAGAATCACTGAATGGAGATATATATATTTGAAAAAAATCAATATTTTTTTAAAAAAAGAAAACAACCCTAGGATCTGTTATCCTTCTAAAGCTTATATTCAAACGGATGGCATTTCAATTTTAGTAATTAAGTTGTGGTTGGAAGCACCATCATTCAGGAGAAAGAAAATCATGAGACAACCAAGCAAAGTTCTTTTGATTTTAAATGCATCATGCAATAGCACTTCAAGAGCTGTTCATCTCCAAAGTCAGATGAGCTTTTATTCAAACATGCTTTTGATAAAAGACTACCTTTCTCCCTTTTCCAGCACTCCGTGGAAGGTGATTCAGGTTAAAGTGATGTTCTTAATAATAATTATCTCTATAAGATCCATGCTATCATTTATGTAAGTCCTTGAAAATGATGCCATTTTGTGCGGCCAGGACAAAATTGCAACCATGATTATAAGCCTTTCCATCAGGCAACCCCACTGGCAAACAATGGCAGAAATGAGGCCTTTCTATGCTCTTCTACTAATGCTGTCCTAGCCTCTGCTAGCAAGATATAAGTAAAAGAAAAGATACAAAGAAATGCCTGGCAGAGAAGAGTAACTTGTACTTTAATGCTCGAGGTGTTTACAGCATTTAAGCTGCTTAATTAATATCAATAGAGGCCCTGAAAAAGTTAAAGGATCATTTTAACTAGCTATAAAGCTCTCCTGATTACAAGAAAGGCATATTCTGTCCTTCACCAGGGGTTGTTTTTATGCTCAACAAAGTGATGCGAAATTAACTATTTTCATAAACAGATGGTCCTTAGGATAATGGCTTGTACTTTTTAATTTCCTCTTTGGCAGTACATCATGCCAAATGTCAGCAATGTCAGTAGTCTTCATGAGAAGTTGTCCGACACTCTTGGGATGTTTTGTACAGATACCCAGCCATCCCCATCCCCTGCCCCCGGTATTAGACATGGAAATCAGAGAAGTTTAAGAAGGTACAGAAAGATACAAAATTTAGTCAATTTAAAGGAAGGGAAAATGAATCCATATCAAATTTCAAGATTAAAAATTTAAGGCTTATTCATTACTGCTTTTCATCTCCACTGCAATTCAGAAGCCAGTGATCTTTACTTTCACAGAAAACATCTTTTGTTCCTAAACCTTATTCTTAACAAGGGGTAAGTGATGCCCCATTTATAACATTTTTCAATTCATAGAGTCCACATGTGGCCGTGTACTAGCATAGCCAGACAGAGTGTACATTTCAAAAAAACTAAACCTCATAAATCTCCAGAAATTCCTCACATCTATTATGTTTACCTTCTGCTGCTGATGAGCCTGTTGGGCTCTGTACAGAGGAAATTACAAGCGCTCCAGAAGATTTGGCAAGAAGATGCTAGAAGAAACAATGGGCAAAAAAAAAAAAAAAAAAAAAAAAAAAAAAAAAAAAAAATTCTTAACTGAAGCATCATATCCAGCTTTGGCTACCATTTACATATTTGAGATTACTAGCTAGTAAAATGGAAATTCCACTGAAATGGAATAAATTGTTTTCTGAAATCCCTATCTGATTACTGTTGGTGATGTCTGAAATTAAACATGTTAAGCTACACTCAATATACTTTATGGAATTCAACTGAAGGCTAACATTCTTATTGAAAATCTGTCTGTTTATGCAATTTTCCAATTACGAATCGAGGTACCTGTATCCACCTAAAACTTTTACTCCTAGTTTTGTGACCCTTTTCCTATTAATCTATATTATCAACGAATCTTTATTTAATAGATGTTTAGAGGCTGTTATAACAGCTGCTGACTAGTAAGGAAATGCCAGTTGAAATATTTCAGAGTCACACATTTATATACCACTGAAAATAAGCTTATAGTTGATGCCAAGGAAAATGCTTATGTTTAAGGCATAGGCTGCATAGTGATAAAAATAAATAGGTGAAAAAATATTCCACCCAAATTAAGTTACACAATGCCAACACAATCAAGTGAAAATTAAAAGCCAGCCTAACCACTAGACTTGTGTTTTTTTTCTTTACTTATTCTAAATATCAATTTTCCCACCAGGTCGACTGGTTATTTGGCCATTTTGAAGACATGGTCTTATAATCCACATAAGAAAATGGTCTTAAAGAAAACTTAATGACTCTTGCATTTGAAGGGGATTCGATTTACATGGTTAAATTTTTTTAAACACACTCTTGCTATTGGCTATTCGCTCATTATAAAT
>NC_139386.1:63802500-63877500 GCF_054392235.1 Sus scrofa
GAGGGGAGGGAGGAGAAATTAAACTCCTTTTTTTTCTCATGTAAATTGAGGAACCATCCACCCCAATTGGTATTCCACCAATGCCATTTCGAAGATTTCAAGTCTTCGACATATTTATTAATAAATACGTGATTTTCTTTCTAGCACACTACACCTCCTTTCCATACCTACTAGAATCCGTAGGCTTGTTGATTCGCGTGAATTAAAAATGGCACCAATAAAAGGAGCAAGGGCTACTTAACAACGCATTTCCTTGTGTCTCAAATCTGCGCTGTCTCACACAGAACCTCGTTTCTTGTCACTCTGCTGTTAAGAACAGCAGGCCACAGCCATTCAAGCTGCCCCATCAACTGTGAGTTTTAATTTGAGCCACTTTCACATTAAGAAAAAAAAACAAAAAAAACCTTACTTTTTCCGCCAACCCATCTTCACCCCGTGTTGCACCACCTAAAGCTTTCAGGCGATGCTCCACGCTGGATCAAGCCAAGCATATCAAGTGTGCCTGCAACACTCACAGCCTAATGAACAATGCACAAAAACAAAAGGAACAGCAAGGCTCCTATTATCTGATCTTCCGTAAAACACAAAAACTGCCTTCTCTGGTGCAGAGGAAGTGCCAGGAAGCCTGCAGGTGTGAGCCGGTTAAAAGAAAAGGCTTGGGCTAAATAGATTCTTTGACTGTCAGGGATTAGAGTCATGGCACTAGTGGTAACACACATCTTTTCCTTTAATTTACAAAATTTTCTCACGAGTCTGCAAGAGTTCACCCCATCAGGGGCTTTCGGAGGCCATTGAAATGTCTTAAGTTTTAATTAAGTTGGAGTTGTCAGAAGAAAGCTTTTTTGGCACAGAGTCAGGGTCATTAATTACTGCTATCTTTGTTTCTTTCTGTAAAGAGAACTCTGCTGACTTGTTGGGTTCCTTACCCAGCCTACATTTTCTACCCCGCAGTTCCCATTCACTTCCAAGTGGGACTTGAGTAAGCAGTTTACCAATTACTTCCATCACTTTTAGGTACAAAGCATTTACACAAATCTTAAGTCTTTTATTTTTTTTTTTAAAGCATTTCTCATTAGTGGTTTAGAGAATAGTATTAATAAATTCATTTAGTAAGTTATCAAGCAGCTGGATTCTTGCACGGGATTTTTGCATTTAAATATAAATATCCTCACATTTTTCACATCATTATCTATTCAACACACCTATTCATATTCTCACAGCCTGTGACTTGGCCTTTTAGACACGGCTAATCAATTTTAAAATTATTTAGTTCATCCAATACTACAGAACTCTAGCTGGAAACATCCGCTTTTGCTTGATATCTTTTCAATCAGGCCAATGTTTTTATTGTTTCTGGATGAAATCAGCTGTCACTATCACAGATAATATTTTATAGACGTAAAAGAGCAAAAGTTTTAGGTAATTTTTGGTATGCTTTATATACCTCTAAAGTAAATTTTTAGCTATTTGGACCAAGTGCCTAAACCACTATAAATCTTTTAGAACTGATTCTCTTATAAAAATTTTCAAAGTTCTAAATTGCTACACAGACCTGAATATGTATTATATGTATCTAGTTATGTATATAAAAGTCAGGAAAAATCACATTTCTTTTTTAAAAATCATGAATTTAAATTCTGATATTTTGGGAAGGTATACTATTTTGAGATAACTTGCTTTGAAATACTTCCTTTACAGGATATATTTTGGATGTGTCCCTTAGAAAGATTATACATAATTTTTCATTCTTCCATTTCACAGAAAAAAAGCAAAGGCAAAACAGTTTATTTAAGATTCAGAAATGAGAATGAAGTTGAACAATTGTCTCAAAAATCAGGAAACACAGAAAAACTTGAATCAAGACAGATACATTTCTGTCTGCCAATACGGCTACAATTAGACCTTGAATTGAATAACATCTATTTTTAAGTCTGAATGAAATGGACAAGAGAAGATTTACAAACCTGGGCAAATTCAATTACCAGAATCACCTATTTCTTCCTGATGAACATATGATACCACTTCAAAATATTTTTTTCCAGTAATCTCATCGTCACCTGCCATCATTAACAATAACAAATGTATTACCACCAACTATGTACCATTTCAGACTCAGGGCCCTGAATGCCATAATAGCACTCGTCACTATAATGATTATGACTCATCATTATCTGATCATTCTCAGATGAGAAACTTCTGAGCCCAGAATTTGGACTAGACTCCAGGGTAGGGAAAGTCAAAACAACCAGTGCTTTCATTCATTCCGCTCCAAAAATGGGTCGCTTTGGAAGGAATAGGAAAATTCCTGGTTTGACTGAATAGTTGATGCTGTCATGTCTCACAGATAAAACTGTAATTTTTTTGCCATTATACTCTTCTACATATTAAGCCTGAAATGATGCATCTGAAAAAGAGGGGTGTAATTTTCCTCTAGTCCTCAATAAAAGTTCTAAATGTCATTTCTAATCCATAGCAAAAGATATAAATTTGGAAGTAGAGATGAAATCAATTAATCAAATGTAGCTAGTCAGTGTATTTTTTAAAAAGTTTTCTTAAAAAGTAGTGAAGTAACAGCCCTGCCTAGATTATTTCAAAGCCAAATATTAGAGTGAAATATCTTCCAGGGTCGAACAGTTACAGAATTTAAAGGCTCTATTCTCCCACCCTTAGTTTACCTGTATTTCCTTACCCACCCCCAGGAGATGCTGAGTAGGAGGTCAATGGTTTTCTCCAAACCATTTGTCAAAATGCTAGAATTAAGCCAGCACTTAAGAACTGAGTCAATGGAAACAAAGGTGTGCCTGCTATGTAAATCTTCAACTCAGAACTAAATCCAACTTGCCGAAAAGAATTATAGAAAAATATGTTATTTACAGGTTTAATAATTCCATAACATTTTAAATCATCTACGAAGTCTAAGAACCCCTTCATCCCACCCGCTAGTTTATCTGATATACCAGATAATCTAGCATTTCTGAATATGAATCTGTCCTATCTTGAAACTTCACCTGGATCATCTGTGTGAATGTGAAATGCTTAAGTGGAGTTTGAGAAGCTTGTGGGATCCGCTTTTTAACAGTTTTAACTCCACCAACATTTGGTGTAGAATATTCCCACCAGGGAACAGTATTCTGTCAGGGAGCTCCTGCCTAAGAGAAACAAAGTGAACCAGTACAACATGATGAGGTAAGGTCTCTGGGGAGAAACAGGAGATTCCACAGGAGGAAATGAAAGGCACCTCTAGCAGGTACACCCACCATTAGCCTCATGGACAACAGGTGGAAATGCAGCAAAGGCAGATGGAACAGCATGCACCATGTCTAAGAGGTCAGAGAAAGTGTGGAGTATTTGATGCACATAAGGAAAAGGCGTGAGAGGTACATTTAGTTGAGAATGGGAAGTACTTTGAAGGCCAGGCTCAGAACTGAATGACTTGGGGAGTCATTGAAAGATATTAAGTGGGAATTAAACCTTCATGGTTCAGAAAGACCCCTGTGGCCACAATAGGCTACCTGGATTGAAAGAGCAATCTTATGGTTACCAAAGGGGACAGGTAGTAGGGAGAGGGATAAACTGGGGGTTTGGGACTGTCATATGTACAATTAGGTATATAGAATGATTGCCCAATGAGAACCTGCTGTATAGCACAGGGAATGCTATTCAATAGTCTGCAATGGTCTATATAGCAAAAAAAATCTGAAAAAGAATGGATGGGTGCCTATGTGTAACTGAATCACTTTACCATACAGCAGAAATTATCACAACATTGTAAATCAATTATATGTCAGTAAAACTTTAAAAAATAAATTAAAAAAATCAAATAAAACAGGAAGGAAGGAAGGAAAGAAGAAAAAGCAGTCTGGCCATATGGTTCTATCTTCCTTGGGCACAGATCACCACTGCTCCTCCTCTTGGCTCCTGGCTTTTGCCCTAATTCTTTTGACTCTCCTTCCCAGTCTCCCTGATCCACCATATGCATGTGTGTCCCTCTGAGCTTAGTCCTAAGCATCCTTAATGAACACAATTACTCACCCTCAGGTGACTCTCAGATTTCCCTCTCTAACCCAGACCTCTCTTCTAAGATCTAAATTCATTTCCAATGATAGCCATCTTGGCAAACCCCCCTGAATGTTTCATGGCAACTGCAACTCAAAAACAGTAACGCTGAATTGATTTGATTCTCCCTGTTGGTCCTCCACTTTTCCCTCACTAACTTCTACTGAGTACTTGGTGATCCCTTACACACATTCTTTCACTCAATCCCCACGATCTGGCCTATGGAATAGGTACTGATCTTATCCTCCAATTCAGAGATGTGGGAATTGAAGCACCTTTCAGAGTCTTTTAGGTCTTTTTAGAGCTGCACCTGAGGCATATGGAAGTTCCCAGGCTGGGGGAAGAATTGGAGCTGTAGCTGCCCACCTACACCACAGCCACAGCAATACCAGATCCAAGCTACACCTGCAACCAACATCACAGCTCACGGCAACGCAGGATCCTTAACCCACTAATGGAGGCCAGGGATCGAGCCTGCATCCTCATAGATACATACTAGTTGGGTTCATTACCTCTGAGCAATGACAGGAACTCCTGGAAGTCGCTGTTGATGCTTCTCCTTTCTTACCACCTACATCTAAGTTATCACCCCATCCTAACCATACCTCATATTTTCTCCATCTATCAACTTTTCTACTCGTTACCACATCTCAAGCCATCAACTCTTATTCCTTCTATTCAATTCAGACAATAACCACAGTGTCTTGAAAAAGCAATCTGATTCTGATTCATTCATTCAACAGTCTATAAAGCATCTGTTATGTGCCTTGTAGTGGTCTAGGTGTTGAAATTCAGCAGTGAATAAAACACCGTCCCTTCACAGAGCCTCAAGTTAAGAAGCAAAAAAGATACAAGACAAATAAATACATAAATTCATGTAATGAAAGAGCTGGGAAAGAAAATGAACTAGGAAGAAGTAGGCAGAGAGGGTAGGGGTGGTATAAAAAAAATGCTATTTGAGAAGCTAATCTGATAAATTCACACCCTGAGTTAATACCATTCAATGGTTTTCCTTTTCTCTTAGGATAAAACCTAAAATCATTAATGTGAATCTAAGTTGACCATATGGCCAGGCTTCCCCAGATTGTTTCCAGTTTAACACCAATTGCCCTTCATTTTAAAAATATTTCAGCTTTGAAAGATAAGCACATGGTCCTCATACCTAAGGGCCCTCTGTGTCAGAGCTTCAACCCAACCATGGCTTTGGTTCATTCATCTCCTCACTTGTTCACTATCCTGATTTCCATTCTTCCAAGTCAGGTTCATTCCAAGGGTAAAGCTTCCAGAATTCCCTTGAATGCTTTCTTTTTCCACTTTGTTGTACTCTTGTTCACCCTCTAAGTCAGCTTTTCAGCTTGAGTCTTTTCTTTTTCATAAGAAACCTGCCCTTTCTTCTTCACCTGTGGTACTCTGAGATTTTTCTTTGGAACATTTACCCCATCAATAATTAAATATTGAGAGTTTCCATCATGGCTCAGTGGAAACGAATCCGACTAGGAACCACGAGGTTTCGGGTTCAATCCCTGGCCTTGCTCAGTGGGTTAAGGATCCGGCCTTGTGGTGAGCTGTAGTGTAGGTTGCAGACGAGGCTTGGATCCTGTGTTGCTGTGGTGTAGGCTGGCAGCTGTAGCTCAGATTCAGGCCCTAGACTGGGAACCTCCATATGTGGTGGGTGCGGCCCTAAGAAGCAAAATAATAATAATAATAATTAAATACTAATAGTATTGGTTGAGACATGTCTGTCTTCTCCACCAGACTGCAAGCTTCACAGAGGCATGGAATGATTCTTTCTTGTTCATTTTTTGGCCTCTAGTACCAGACCAACACCCAGCAGGTAGCACTATGCTAAAGAGTATGCGTTAGGAGTTCCCCTCATGGTGCAGTGGTTAACGAATCCGACTAGGAACCACGAGGTTGCAGGTTCGATCCCTGGCCTTGCTCAGTGGGTTAAGGATCTAGTGTTGCCGTGAGCTGTGGTGTAGGTTTCAGACGCAGCTGGGATCCTGAGTTGCTGTGGCTGTGGTGTAGGCCGGTAGCTACAGCTCCGATTGGACCCCCTAGCCTGGGAAGCTCCACATGCCATAGGAGTGGCTCAAGAAAAGATGAAAAGCCCAAAAAAAAAAAAAAAAAAAAAAAAAAAAAAAAAAAAAAAAAAAAGAGTATGTGTCAAAAGAATAACTGAGGCCCTGAAGTTCCTGTTGTGGCTCGGCGACTCCACTAGTATCCATAAGTTCGATCCCTCACCTCACTCAGTGAGTGGGTTAAGGCATTGCCATGAGCTGCAGTGTAGGCTGCAGATGCAGCTTGGATGTGATGTTGCTGTGGCTGTGGTGTAGGCCAGCAGCTGTAGCTCTGATTCAACCCCTAGCCTGGGAACTTCCACATACCATGGGTACAGCCCTAAAAGAGACAAAAAAAAATCACTAGTGGAAGGGCAAAAGAGTAGACGTACCCAACAGACTGAAGAGTTAAGCGGATCAAAATATTTGATAGAGCCTCTTGGCTAAATGATAGAAAATAGTGGAGGCCTGTTTCCTTTCTAGCTTGGGCAAGTGAAGGCCAGATGCTGTCATGGACAGAGACAGGAGACGCAATATAAAGACCACATTGGAGAAAGGGATGTGCTACATTTTAAACACCCTGAACTTGAGATATCTGTGAGATGTCTAGATAGAGATGATTATTTATAGTGAAAGGTACCTGTTCTCTCTCTCTCTCTTTTTTTTTCCTTTTTATGGCCACATCTGTGGCATATGGAAGTTCCCAGGCTAGGTGTTGAAATCAGAGCTGCAGCTGTGGCCTATGCCACAGTCATGGCAACACCAGTTCCTTAACTCACTGAGTAAGACCAGGAATTGAACTTGCATCCTCACAGACACTATATCAGGTTCTTAACCCACTGAGCTACAAAGGGAATGCTTGTATCTGTTTTCTAACAATGATATTTTTAATAGAACCTGTGCCATCTCAGGTCCAAGAAAGCTTTAACCAGAGTTATGAAAAAGCGAGAAATTCCCATCTGCCTGGCAGAAGGATAATTTTTTTTTTTTTTAAATCCTAGCCTTTATTTTACTTCTCCAGCATCAATTTTGGAGAAGCCAGTATCAGCTCACAGAGCCAAGAGTGCAGCAGGAGGCTGAAACCCCGAGCCCATAGGCATCTGACCCCAGTTCTGATTCCAAAAATGGGTATGCTGATAAGAAGTATTTTGAAAAAAAAAAGTCTTAGAATACTTAACAAGATAATAGGAGAAAACATAATCTATGTAAAATATTACACTTTTTGGGTGTTATTTACATGATGATTTTTAAGATTTTTGCTCCATGCACTTATAGACAGTAAACACTGATATGCACAGTTGCAAAGAGAATGACATCAAGAGACTCTTCCACTCCAAAAGTAGAGCCCGGTAAAGTTGGTCCAATGGAAAACGTCTCAAATTTTAAAGTGATAGAGAAAATTCTGAAAGGCATACGAGATGATGTCACAAGGAAGAAAATAAGTTCATTCACCATGTGCAAAAATGAGGGTTTTTTTGGAGCAATCCTTTTTATCATTCACCTCCCTGGGTTTCCTTGCAATATTTGACACTGTTGACTACCTCTTCTTTCTCGAAATCTCTTTTGCTTTTGACTTCAGTGAAAAGCTCTCTAAGCTCTTATCTTTCTAGTTGTTTCATTTTGTCTTTTTTGGTTATCTCTTTATCTTAATATATAAACACAGATTTTTCACATGTACCCTGTCTCTCAACAGCAAACTTCTCCTCTAACATTTCATTTACTCTCATAGGTTCATTTATAACCTTGATGCAGATCACTCACAAATGGATAATGACCTTTCTCCCTAAACCCATACCATGCATCTAACTATCCCAAATCAATCTTCTACTGGGGTTTCCATCTTTTCTTCCAACTCTACGACGCATACATGAGTTGATCATCCTTCCATTTAAAGCTGCCTGCCTCTGCTCCTCCTTTGCATCCTCCACATTTCTGAGTATCACACAAAACAGATGCCTTCCTTTTCCCTGCTCTGGGCATCTAACAAGTTAAAGTATTTACCAGTTCTAATACTGTCTTCATCCTGAGCTTTCTCTTTGGTCCCACAGTCCTGACCAAAGCTATTTACTTCTCACTGGAACCACTGTCATCATCGCCCAAAGAGCTTGTTTGACCACAATCACAAGATGAGCCCTTAGCATCATGGCCTGCATTATGACCATTTATTGCTATTAATATGATCCCTACATTGTGTTATGCCAATTCTGTGATCAAAATTCCATCAGTGGCACCCAAGTGTTTATCAAATTCCCAAATCCTTAAAACATCATTCAAGATTTCACATTCCTGGGAGTTCCTGTCGTGGCACAGTGGTTAACGAATCCGACTAGGAACCATGACGTTGTGGGTTTGGTCCCTGGCCTTGCTCAGTGGGTTAAGATCCGGAGTTGCCGTGAGCTGTGGTGTAGGTCACAGACACTGCTGGGATCCTGCATGGCTGTGGCTGTGGCTGTGGCTGTGGCTGGCGGCTACAGCTCCGATTTGACCCCTAGCTTGGGAACCTCCATATGCCACGGGAGCGGCCCCAGAAAAGACAGAAAGACCAAAAAGACCAAAAAGACAAAAAAAAAAAAAAAAAAAAGATTTCACATTCCTTTTTTTTCTTTCTTTCTTTTTTTTATAACTATACCATACCTATAACACAGGGATATTCCAGGGTCAGGGACTGAATCTGAGCCACAGCTGTGACCTAGGCTCCAGCTGCAGCAAAGCTGGATTTTTTTTAACACACTTGAAGGGCTGGTGATTGAACTCACACCTCTGCAGCAACCCGAGTCACCACAGTTGGACTCTTTCCTGTTTAGCCACAGAGGGAACTCCTCACATTCCTTGCACTTATGTGCCAGAATAAAGGAACAGGTCACTTTTTTAAAATTAAATACCTCCAGGTTACTCCTATATTTATGTTCCTTTGTTCATACTCTTCCCACTTTCTAGCCTTTCCAATTTCCTACATTCACGGATCCAAATTCCACCCATTATTTAAAGTCCAATCCAAATGTCACATCAATGAAAAAGACTTTCTTGACCACTACAACCAGAAAGAGCTTTGTCCTCCTTTGAATCAAAAAGCATTTTATCTAAATCCCTCTTATGGTGTTTAACATACTTTCTCTTTCATTGCACTTATTTACACTCATGCCTTATTTACTCCAACTGTGTGTCCAGTACAGGCTGTCCAATCCATCTCTACAAAATGCAGTGCCCGGATTCAATAACTAACCATGTGCTTCCATTTATAAAAGTAGTTCTCTTGTAATAGCAATTTTGTATTTTGGAAGAACAAAGTTTTACAGAGAGCTCAAAGTTTAATTTCTGCTCTACCTCTCACTAGCTATTTGTCTTTTAGAAGTCAGTCCCTTGAAGGCTCAATTTCTTTTGTAAAATACAGCTAATGCTCTCTGGCACACATATTTTTAATAAGATTAAGTCAGGCAATAACACACAGACTGCTACGTGCAGGTATCTAATACATGTTGCCTCTCTTCTTCTCCCCAGTCTAATGGTGGTAGGTCTCTAAGTCTTGGATACCCACAACCACTGATTTTACCAAGCAACATTCACAGATGTTCTGTGAGAACAAGAACAGTAAGATTTAGGATTGAAGAAGGCAGCCGCTATGAGGTACCACCTCATACCAGTCAGAATGGCCATCATTAATAAGTCCACAAATAGCAAATGCTGGAAAGGGTGTGGAGAAAAGGGAACCCTCCTACACTTTTGGTGGGAATGTAAATTGGTACAACCACTATGGAAAACAGTGTGGTGGTACCTCAGAAAACTAAATATAGAACTACCATATGACCCAGCAATTCCACTCTTGCGCATATATCCAGATAAAACTTTCTTTGAAAAAGATACATGCACTTGTATGTTCACTGCAACACTATTCACAATAGCCAAGACATGGAAACAACCCAAATGTCCATTGACAAGATAAATGGGTTAAGAAGATGTGGTATATATACACGATGGAATACTACTCAGCCATAAAAAAGATCAAAATAATGCCATTTTCAGCAACTGGATGTAACTAGAGACTCTCATACTAAGTGAAGTAAGTCAGAAAGAGAAAGACAAATACCATATGATATCACATATCTGGAATATAATATATGGCACAAATAAACCTTTCACAGAAAAGAAACTCATAGACTTGGAGAACAGACTTGTGGTTGCCAAGGGGGAGGGGGAGGGAGTGGGATGGACTGGGAATCTGGGGTTAATAGGTGCAAACTATTGCATCTGGAATGGATAAGCAATGAGATCCTGCTATATAGCACTGGGAACTCTATCTAGTTACTTATGATGGAGCATGATGGAGAGTAATGAGAGAAAAAGAATGTACATATGTATATGTGACTGGGTCATTTTGCTGTACAGTGGAAAATAGACAGAACACTGTAAACCAACTATAAGGGGAAAAAATAAAAATCTTAAAAAAAAAAAAAAAAAAGGCCAGCCAGGAAGACCCAAGCTATTTCCCAGCCAGTAGGGCAAAACTGAGCAAAACACAAAGGTTTTCCTAAAGAATTTGTCCCAATCCGGAAATGTCAACATAATATTAACACAAGAGGTAAGAAAATGGAAGAGAGTGAAACTAAATAACACTGACTAAATAAAAAGTATGTAAAGTGCTTTTACATCACCTCATTTAATTTTCATTTTACTGATGAGGAAACTGAGTGTCTGTGACATTAAGACACTTCTGTCATCTAGCTGGTAATAAAGCTGGGATGCAAGCTCAGGTCATGTTGATTCCTATGCTCATGCCATGTTGTGTCATGGTGAGACACACACACACACACACACACACACACACACACACACACACACACACACAGCTTTTTATGAGAGAAACAGAGACTGAGATGGAGAAGGAAACAAGGGAACTCTGATTCTCTGAAGAGTCTGTCTTTCTGCTGGGTTTTGACTGGGAGTAACTGAGAATCACCAAGGGAAAGAAAACTGCATTAATGACATAGCCAGCATATTCCAAAAACCATGCTGGACCGATAGAATGCTGCAGACTCATTCTTTTTTTAAAAAACTGCTTTTTCGTTGAATGAAATATTCCTTAAATTTTTCAAGGCTTTACAATTTCCAAAAAGTTCACATACATGATTTCATATAATCCCATAATAGCCCCTTTTTAAATCCTTCATTCCCATATTGACCCACACTTCTTCCCTCTCCCCGCTGGTAACCACTAGTTTGTTCTCTATATCTGTTAGTCTGCTTCTTTTTTTGTTTTATCTACTAGTTTATTGTATTTTTTTGGATTCCACACGCAGATGCATTCTTAAGAAAGGAAAAATTCTATTTTCTTGAGAGTATTATTCCTTTCACTAGTAATTGAAAAGCAGTAAAAAGTTTTTTTACCTGCTAAAAGAACTTTTAAAGAATTATTATAAAATATTTCAGTAAATCAAAATGTCTCTTTTTTTTTAATGATTGCACCTGTGGCATATGGAAGTTCCCAGGCTAGGGGTCAAATCCCAGCTGTAGGAGTTCTTGTCGTGGCTCAGTGGTTAACGAACCTGACTAGCATCATGAGGACTCGGGTTCAATCCCTGGCCTTACTCAGTGGGTTAAGGATCCCACGTTGCCATGAGCTGTGGTGTAGGTTGCAGAGGAGGCTCAGATCCCCTGTTACTGTGGCTGTGGTGTAGGCCAGCGACTACAGCTCTGATTTGACCCCTAGCCTGGGAACCTCCATATACCATGGCCTTAAAATGACACACACACACACACACACACATACAAAATCCGAGCTGCAGCTGCCAGCCTATACCACAGCCACAGCAACACCAGATTTAAGATGCATCTGTGACCTACACTACAGCCTGTGGCAATGCTGGATGCTTAATCCACTGAGCAAGGCCAGGGATCAAACGGGCATCCTCGAGGAGACTACGTTGAGATCTTAACCTGCTGGTCCACAATGGGACCACAATAAATCAAAATTTAAATAAATTGCCCTCAAAAATATTTCTCCTGAGCATCATTTTACCTGCTAGCCTCATACTGTACAGAAAAGAAAAGAGGGGAAAATAATTATGCCATCATGATTTTTTTTTTTTTTAGCTTTTTTAGGGCCACACATGTGGCACATGGAGGTTCCCAGGCTAGGGGTTTAATCGAAGATACAGCTGCCAGCCTATGCCAGAGCCATAGCAAAGTCAGATTGGAGCCGTGTCTGTGGCCCACACCATAGCTCACTGTAATGCTGGATCCTTAACCCACTAAGTGAGGCCAGGGATCGAACCTGCAATCTCATGGTTCCTAGTCAGATTCATTTCCTCTGTGCCACAACCGGAACTCCTGCCATCGTGATTTTAAATCTACAAATCCTTGTAAGGTCTACAAATAGCAGGAGATCTTCATTATTGATAACCAATAACATAGGCATTCCATATTTTCCATAGCTCATGGCCATGGAAATAACAGTGTTTTTACTTTTCAAGCAATAACAGAAATCAAATATGTCCTCGAAGAAAGTTATTTATATATTTATATTGCATGTGAGACAAAAATTAAAACTCTGCTTATGTGTCATATGATCACTTTAAATTTCTAAGTTGCAGTAATTTCTGAATAATTTGTCAATTCATATGACAGCCACACAAAAGTATTGATTTAAGCTTTCGGCAAACTCCCACCATGAAATCACATTAAAATTGGAGAAAAGAAACAATAAAATACTTGCTAGAACCAGACATTAAGACATTAAGGATGTTTCTTAACAAAAAGCCCTATGCCTTGAATGAAAATTTTGACATCAACTGACCTAAATGATCAATTTTCAACCTGTCCTTTTAAAAACACTTTCCACAAGATTTCTAGAAAACATGGTAGTACTATTACTACATAATTAATAGTTTTTCAAAGTTCCATCCTATCTGTGTATAACACTTTTAACACTCTTTATGTTCTAGTCATTTCTTCCATCACTGAAGGATATTGGTAAGACACATTAGAAAGATTTTCCTGTTTTCTCTTAAGCACTTGAACTATGGTTATGCCACATAATCTGTTATGATACAGATGAAAGCACAGATTTCTAAAATGGGATAGATTAACTATTTGGATGCTGCCCCTTTGATTAATAGCAATATGATCTTAAGTAAATTATTTAACCACTAAGCCTCAGTCTTCTCTTCTTTTTATTAAGAGCTGTAAGAACTGCCTTATGGGGTGGTTTTGAAGATTAAACAACAGGTGTGCTGTACCTACTAGTACTTGCCTGGCAGTGCAGCAGATAGGGAATAACCTGTTCTGCTCCCCTTTTTGCGGCAGTCTAAGTTCTGATATTTTCATTCCTTTTTACCCTATGGATATTTAGTAATGATACAGAAACACTGACGTCATACTATACATCAAATTGTCATCGATGTTTGGTCCCATGCCACTGGGCTTATATTCTATGGTTATTACAGAAGACAATTTCACTTTTTTTTCACTATATTTTAACCTGATATTCATATAAAATATTAGTATTTGAGTAAAACTACATTAAATTATTTACTATCCAAATTACCACAAAAGGGGCAAACATTAAACTCGAGTCCGCAATGAATTCATTTGAAGAATTCTGGCACATCTAAAATTTTATATGCTCAAAAAGTCTTCATACAGAAAAAATGTGAGGTTTATTTAACATTTACAATGATTTTTTAAATTGTAGTTTCTGGGAGAACTTTGTACAAGGATTTATTATTGTATTAAGTAGTGTCTTAAGGTATAATTTTTATGGTCTATTAAGCATAACTCTCAAGCACCTTAAACACAACTAAATGAGGTGGAATTACTATTAACTTGTATTTTCGATTACCAAGGGCCCAGGCAATTCCAACCAGCTATATCCGGAATAGTATTTTATGACAGCTCATGACTTTCTATGTTGAGCTTCCTTGACTTAAAATTTTTACGAGATTGAAAACTGGCCTCTGAGATGGTGACTAAAAGTTGGGTCATTAGTCCTCACCTTTTAAGAAATAACGTCTCAGCAGGCTGCATTTGAACCACTTGAGCTCAAGGAGGTGTTAACAGAGTTGTTAATTAACCTAGGTCTGGAACCTATTGTAAAGAATTCCAGAAAGCTGGAACAATAGCAAGGTACTTCTTAATCCACAGCAGGGAAGAAATGACTTTTGCTTTAATAGTATAGCCAAAAAAAAAAAAAAAAAAAAAAAAAAAAAAAAATCCATAATACTGATATTAGGTTAAAAAAAAAAAGAATGGCAACTTGAAATACACTGTCTGTGGGAAATAGGGGCAAACTTACACTGCCTATGAAAAGACCAGCTGGAGTGGAAATGGATGGACCTGGACTTTTAGGGTATTGGTCTTTTTGGAGCAATCACCATCTCTTCATGTGAATATGAATGGCAATAAAAGAAACAGCAAAAAGACATCCCTTCTATACTCAAGCCTCTGATCAGATCAAGGCTTTGCTTAAGTCATCCAAGATTTCAAAAATCCACAAGGATAGAGATTTCATGGATTTCCTTGGTAAGCTTGTTCTAAAGCTTAATTATCCACTTACAGTTAAGAAGATCTCAAGGTGAAAATCATAGCTACTTAATTTCACAGTAAACCCAGATGGTCTATCTAACTAGAGAACTGACTAGCAACCAACAAACAATCAAATAAACCAATCAACCAACAAACAATCAAATAAACAAATGTCTCAATTTCTTGGGCTAAAGTTACTAAATCCTCCGTAGTTATCTCCTTTCCACATGAATTAGTCTCAATGGCACTGACAGTTTCCCTTGAGAAACTGCTGAAAGTGTTTTTTTGTGTTTTTTTTTGTTTGTTTGTTTGTTTTTTGTCTTTTTGCTATTTCTTTGGGCCGCTCCCGCGGCATGTGGAGGTTCCCAGGCTAGGGGTCCAATCGGAGCTGTAGCCACCGGCCTACGCCAAAGCCACAGCAACACGGGACCCGAGCCGCGTCTGCAACCTACACCACAGCTCACAGCAACGCCAGATTGTTAACCCACTGAGCAAGGGCAGGGACCGAACCTGCAACCTCATGGTTCCTAGTCGGATTCGTTAACCACTGCGCCACGACGGGAACTCCTGAAAGTGTTTTAACCAACTTTTGTCCTTTTACATTTCTCTCTATATTTTTAAAAAACATGTCATCCTAAATTACATATAGGATCGAACCAATACAAAGAGAGAACCCTTACTGCACTCTCAATGCCCTAATATTCCCTTCATTTTGTTGACATTGTTGAGATCAAACCATGTAATGACAGAAATAAACGATGATGACAAACATACGAAGTTTAGATGTTGTAGTAAAGACGTAAAAACTGATGTGACCCATGTGCTGAGATGGATTTTATGATCACCTTTAAACCAGAGAGTTTACAACATGCATCATTATTATCCTTATCAATTTTACTTCGACATACATTTTAAGCAGTTTTTTTATTAGGGCTTATAGTCAGTATTTCATATGTAGAACCAAAGGAAACTTTGATTTTTCTCCTTTTACTTCATTTTTTCAATAACAATCAACTGTGATATGCATGAGTTTTTCCTAGAAATATGCTTATTTACAACGCTTATCATAGGTACCAGTACACAATGTTCTTGATTTTATTTATCAAGTGTTAATGGTTTTGCAGACACCCACATCTCCAATCTAAGGTCCTTACTGCTGAGGAGTCTCAGTCACCAGAAACTCTGAACCACAGGCAGGTGGAGCTAGACAGAGTGAAGCATCAGAAGGACCCCCTACATTAAAGGTAGGAAGACCTAGGCCCTGGTAAGGGGGGGTGGCACCGAAGAAAGAGGAAATAATGAGAATAGCTGCACATCCTCAACATCTGGATGTCTGCGGGGGATAAAAGCCATGAGAAAAATGAGGTTTAATAAAGAAGACAGAGAGATAGAAAGGAGTCATGAGAAACCCTCTGATCCAGCACCTCTTAAGCAGAAAAGTTTCAAGGACAGACTTTGTGTGATATTATTTCCAGAGAAAGAATAATATCCCTTTGCCCTTCAAACATCGGTTCCCTCTATTATAACATAGACCTTCCTTGGAAGTGGTAATTGCTTTAATCCTGTTGAAGAAGCAGAGGCTTAAAATTGCACCTATTCGAGAGAATCAATACACTGATGAAAGTGTGTTTTTAGACATAGTTTAAAAGATGACTAGGAACTGGCATTTTTTTGGGGGGAGTCTAGACTTTCTTGGGGAAGATAACAAAAAAGACGGACAAGGGGTGGAAAATATAAATTGGTTCTGTATATATTTATCTGAACCTCCACAAATAAATAGTGGAAGAATTGATCATTCTAAACTTGTGATTATAGCATGCCCGAGAAGAACAAATACATCTGGCTTTATCATATGTTTCAGACTTGCTGGCTTTCACCTGATAAATTCCTGTTAACACATCCCAATACTAGTATTATGTATCTTTAAAAGATCGTGGATCAGTGGAAATGAATCTGACTAGTATCCACGAGGACACAGGTTTGATACTGGGCCTCGCTCAGTGGGTTAAGGATCTGGCATTGCCGTGAGCTATGGCGTAGGTCGCAGACACGGCTCAGATCTGGCGTTGTTGTGGCTGTGGCGTAGGCCAGAGGCTACAGCTCAGATTTGACCCCTAGCCTGGGGACCTCCAAATGCCATGGTTGTGGCCCTAAAAAAAAGACAAAAAAAGACAAAAAAAAAATAAAAAAATAAGACTGCGAGCAAAAACCATCTTATACTTAGAACTTACAAAATATTGTTTACATATTATCTCATTTAATGTTCACAAAAAGTCAATAGGAAAGTCAATGAAGACATTAATTTCCTTTTCTTTTTTTGCCACACTTGTGGCATATGCAAGTTCCAGAGCCAGGGATTAAACCCAAGCCACAGTAATGACCCAAGCTTTTGCAGTGATGACACAGGATCCTGAGGTACCACAAGGAAACTCCATTAATTTCTTTCTATAAATCCTATTTCGTGGGCTTTTACTATTACCCATATTCCTAGTAATTTCAACTATATTCTTCAGTATTTGTTTTGTCACCAGATATTCCTATGTCTAATACAGATATAATTACTACCCTCAAGGTAAAGCCGTTTCTTTTCTCCTAACTTCATGCTTCCTATAATCTCCAGGAGGCTATCTCTATAAATACTAAGAATGTAATTGGGTGTTCTGGACCAGAAACTAGTCATACTTTCTTTGTAGTGCTAGTGGGACGGTGTCTTACTCATTCATGATGGTATCTATTAAAACAAAGTACTCTTGTAAAGCATCTCAATGTGTTTTCATTGAACTACTGGCTGTCCTCCAGAGGGGTAGACCCACTCCAAGAAAGCATTCTAAAAATCTTGATTTTATTTGTAAGTAATTTTTCTCCAAATGACCTTTCAATTAGAAAGTATTCTATCCAGAGATATTAGTACTAAATAGCCCAAACAAGACAACCCAGTGCAAATATTCCCAAATGATCTATTGTAACATGTTTTCCTCAGCATCTTCCTGTATAAGGAGTCGAAGAGATGGCTCTGAAAGTCAGGCCAGAAAGCACTCAAAAAGGAGACATTGGCTTCTGAATCCCCTTTACAAATCAAGAGGCTGTGTCTACGAAACATTTCAAAATGATGGAAGCAAATGATTTTTTAGCCTGAGTATGAATGCACCTTTGCTTTTATTTTAAAACACATGTATTGTTTAAAACAGTAGTTTCCATCTCTTCAGACCCAAGGCTCTCTTTTTATAACATCCCCTTGCTATACTGAAAATTAGATCACATATATCACATTACCCATCCACACAGAGAAATTAAAACATCTGTATAATGACCTAACTGTAACAAGTAGAAATAAAACTAAAAGATGCAACATAAAATACTACACTTTGGAGAAGCTGCGGCATGGCCACAAACGTTATGCAGAAGACATATGCGTGCACCCATATGTCACATCACTGTGCATTCACAAGCACAAATGCACCTGGTTCCAAAGTGTCTTTTACATGAAACTCACATTTCATGAGGAGGCTTCTTTATTTACATTTTGTATTAGAGTATAACTGATTGACAATGTTGTGCCAATTTCTGTGGTTCAGCAAAGTGACCCAGTCATACGTGTATATATATACATTACCTTTCTTATATTATCTTCTGTCATGGTCTGTCCCAAGAGACTGGATATAGTTCCCTGGGCTGTACAGTAGGCCCTCATTGCTTATCCATTCTAAATGTAATATCTTGCATCTAGTAATATGAGAGGCTTCTTATTAGTAATTTATTAGTAATATAATTTTTCAAAATGGTAAAAAGTACGGTGGCAACACCAGTTCTTTTTTTTTTTTTTTTTTTCTTTCTTTTTAGGGCCGCACTCTTGGCATACAGAAGTTCCCAGGTAGAGATCAAATTGGAGCTGCGGCTGCAGCCTTACACCACAGCCACAGCAGCACGGGGTCCAGCAAAATCTGTGACCTACATCACAGCTCACAGCAACACTGGATCCCCGACCCACCGAGCAAGGCCAGGGATGGAACACACATCCTCACGGATCTAGTCAGACTCACTGCCACTGAGCCACAACGGGAACTCCCAACACCAGTTCTAACAGACCAGCTGAGAGACATTTTTGAAAAGCGGACTCAACTCTCAGTACAGCAGAAGCTCTCACACACTGCAGCTGTCCAGTGGACCCAACCCACACCTACCAAATGCCTTTAGAAATCTATCACTGTGATCATCAACAGCATCTCCACAAATTTCCAAGACATCCTGGGACAAGATTATACCTGCTTGAACCTAGGAAGTTAAACCAGGTTTCCTACTGAAAGCCAGGCTGACCTGCCCCGTGATCCTTTCTAATTCAGAAAAGCCTTCTCTAGCCTCCCAGACTAGGGATGAGAGTTCTCTGTTTACATACCTCTTTCATGGCAAATATCTTAATTTATCAGAAATGCGATCTTAAAGTGTTTATCTCCACTTTCAAACTGTAAGCCCCATGAAGGCAAGTAAGTATCCATCTGCTGGGCCTTGTAGTCTTAGTGCCAGACCTGCTGTCAGCCTGTGAGAGATGCTCATGATAAAGGAATGTGAATAAAGGAATGGATAAAAGAATTTGGATCCACCCAAAAGCTTGAAGCCCTGGCATACTGCTTCGCCAGGTAAGATGCTGAGATTCTGACTTCTGAGTATGTATATCTGCCTATTGTGCTGAATGTTAGGTGTATCTTCAGAAGCTAAAAAAAAAAAAAAAAAAGTTCTTAGGAGACACAATACAAACCAGCCAAAATGAAAAAGTTCTTCCCTATGTTCCTTATGTAATGAACTCAGTATGTATAAGAGAACGCAGCCTAAAAAACATATGCTCTTTAGATTCTTAAGAGTGGACTGGGTGATTGCTTGCATTGCCAAAAGAATATTTTAAAGATCCTAAATGAATATTTGTGGTTTCTGTAACTAAAAAACAGCTTAACAACATAGCCTTTGATCAACCTATCTTCAAGAATAAAGAATTGATCATTTATGTCATTTTCCACCTTAATATAATAGTGTTAAACTGTCTCTCATGGAGAGCATTTATTTTATTTATTCATAACCTAATTCTATTTCATTCCACAAGAGGTTTGAGGTATATATTACAAATGAAGCATTTCTATCCTTGGTAAAGACTGAACAGGTTCTTTTTTCTTGGAATTGGCTACAATTAACAAAATTAGAACCCAGGATAGAGGCTGAAATATCTAAATGTTATAATAAGGAATTTAACTGTCCAAACAAAATTATAGCTAGATGATCAATCACCATGCCTGCTTTTCCATATGGCTGTAGTTTCATCTCTTAGAGTAATGGAGTGCTCAAATCTTTGATAGTTAATTGTACAGGATTACTGTTTGGCAATCAACCAACTCCCTGGCGTGGGGGCAGATCATTTCATTTAACAGTTCATCACCAAGACCTTTCCAGCACCATAGACACAGATCACTACAGTATCACGATAAGAAAGTGACAAACTGAGAGTCAGCCATCTCACATGGAAGGTATTTGACTTAATAAACTACCTAGATAAATGGCAACCAAAACAAATAGCTATTAAGACCATGAGCAGATTAAATAAAATAGCAAACAGGGGAGTTCCCATTGTGGCTCAGCAGATTAAGAACCGGACTAGTTTTCATGGGGATAAGGGTTCGATCCCTGACCTCACTCAGTGGGTTAAGGATGTGGCATTGCTGTGAGCTGTGGCATAGGTCAAAGATCTGGCTCAGATCCAGCATTGCTGTGGCTGTGGTGTAGGCTGGCAGCTGCAGTTCTGATTGACCCCCAGCCTGGGAACTTCCATATGCTGCAGGTGCAGCCCTAAAAAGAAAAAGAAAGAAACCCAAAAAACAGTCATTTTTGAAAGAGTTTTAGTTTGTGGAAAATAGTTAAACCATGAATCAGCACTGTACCACTGAAAAATTGATTTTTTAAATTTATCTTCAAACTACACACCCAGATGTATTTCAGGTTGAAGCCTGGAGGGCTCACATTTGGGGAAAAAAACAGCTGTTTACCAGACAGAAAAGTCACAGGCCTTGTATCAGACCCTGTGGAGCCAGGAGGCATAAAAATGATAAAATTCTTGAAAATAACATTTGCCTAAAAACCTAATTATGGATGAGAAGGACACCCTTGTCCCTAAGCTTCCTATTAAGATGCAGTAAAAATCTCGTTTGTTAGTCAGATAGTGAAAGAAAAACATCATATGATATCACCTATATGTGGAATCTAAAACAAACAAAAGGATACAAATGAAATTATTTGTGGAAAAGAAACAGACTCACAGACTTCAAAAAATATATGTTCATCAAAGGGGACAGGTGGTGGGGGAGGGATGGAATGGGGGTTTGGGATTGGCATATGCACACTGAGGTCTATGGAATGATAGGTCAGTGGGGACCTGCTGTAGAGCACAGAGAACTCTGCCCAATATTCTGTGATCATCTATGTGGGAAAAGAATCTGAGAGAGAATGGATGTGTGTCTGTGTATGACTGAGTCACTTTGTTGTATGACTGAGTCACTTTGTTGTAGAGCAGAAATTATCAAAACCTTGTAAATTAACTAGATTTCAATAAAACTTTTAAAAATCTCATTCGTCTTTTTTTTTTCAATTTAGAAATCGTGTATGCATTTTGCACCATGTTTTCTCTTTATGGATATCTTTCCCATCCTCCTTGGTAATTTCTCAGACACCTCAAGACTAAGATGGAATGTGACCTCACTGGAGTCCTCCTGAAGCCACAGTGACCACCTCTGTCCTCTGGGCTCCTAGAGAGTGTGTCCCATCCCCATTTCTCCACTCCCCACGTTGTGCTGTAATTTGTGTACATGCATGTAAGAGCGAGTGTATTTTTTTTAATTTTTAAATTATACTTGATTTTACAATGTTGTGTCGATTTCTGCTGTACAGCAAAGTAACCCACATCTATCTATCTATTCTTTTTTTCACATTATCCTCCATCGTGTTCCATCACAAGTGATCAGATATAGTTCTTTGGGCTATACAGCAGAATCTCATTGCATATCTATTCCAAATGCGATAGTGTGTTTGTTCTAAGTGAATGAATGATGTTCCACAGGCAAACTACGCTTCTTGACTGCGACAGTAAACCCGTGGATGAAAATATTTGGGTCAGCGTCTAAAATGAACAGACTTCCCTTGATGACCAATTATAACTTTCCGGTTCCCCTGTCCCCTGTTGGCTTGGGGCTGCATTGCTGGAGAAGCATCTGGTTGCACCATAACCCCCATGTCTGCCCACCTCAGTGTCCCACCCCTGGCACCTCCTCTTTAATCTCCCTCCTCTCCTGGGCTCCTCCTATCCCGTCTGTTCTGATTAGGAGACACAGGCCTCCCGTCTTTCCTGTGAATCAGATCTGTGTTCTAACCCAAGCTCTGCTCAGCGATCTGCGTGAGCTTTGCCAAAACACTGCCCTCTCTGAACCACCCTTGTCAGCCACAGACAAGGAGAGAGGTTAGGGTGTGGGAGGAGAATGAGACAGATCTGGGTGTAAACCTTTCATGCCCCTGAGCTAGTCAAAAAGCCCTAGAGCCCTCCATTCATGTCCAGTTGGTAAAACCGAAACCATCATGACTCATCCGAGTTTTATCAGGTCGTCTAAATCACAAACAAAAGCATCATGGATTTAGAAACTGGGAAGTGCTTAAAGACCTCGGATCTTCTGTAGTGAACCAATACATTAATGCAGGGATACAATGTCCGGTGGCGTTGTTTTTCCATATTCTCCCAGAATGTAAACTACTCTATCACCGCCCCGCCACCGCCCCCGTGTCCCTCCTCCCCACTCTGCCTCTTAAAAGGCTCCAATGACTGCCCATCATGCTCAGAATAAAGTCCCTCTCTGAGCTCCTGGTGACTCCACCATCAGATTTGCTCTCTCAAATGGTGTCTTACCAGCCTCCGTGAACTAGTTCAAGTCCTTGGCTACCTCCACTCTCTCACTTCTGCACATTTACTAACTCTGTTCCCTGACACCACCTCCCACCCCCAGCACTTCTGCATGCCTTCTTCATAGTGCTTGCCATGCTGTACTGCAATTATTTTGGGATCAGCTTCCACTTTAGACTGTGGGAACAGAGGTGGTTGTGTACACTGCCCTATCACTGGTGCCCAGCCTGGTGCCTCTAGTGTGTAATGTCATTTACTAAGGTTTGCAGGACAGAGAAATTACTGGCTGGAAACCCCTGCTCGACAGCTATTCATATTCCTGAGTTAAGAGTTGGCCATAACGTGTATTGATTAAATATGGATATCTCATGGTGAATTCCTTCATCATTATTGGAAAAATAAGGCAAGCTGAGGTCAATTAAGTAAATGCAGAGGAAAATATGATATTAATTTGGGGGTATATAATAGACATAATAAACATTTTTTAAAATTTGGCAATTTATACCCTGCTTCTTTTCACAAAGAATGCAAGAAAGCACATTTGTGGAATGAATAAAAGAAAAGGAGATCAGAAACATGCACGCAATAAGGACCTATACAGTTGCTATAGCTGAACAATAAATTTGGGTCTTAGCTTCTTGGGAATCAAAAACATTCACAGTAACATATACTCAAACCTTGATGTGACGGTGGTGAGAGCACAGAGGAAATAAATTTGAGGGCAATTTGCTTGAACAAAGGGTGAAAGATGTCATATGGATGCACAAATTAAAATGAGCCCAAATTAAGACAAGCTATTTTTATAAAGTATCTATTGTTAGAAATTTCATTAATAAGCAACAAAAGCCACATTGTTTCTTCTGAAAAGTATGAGCCTCTATCCACCCAGATCCCAATCTGGTCCTGCTATTTCTTGTTCCTGCAATCAGACACTTAACCTAGTCATGAAACCATGGCTTGAGCAGAGGGAGAAGAGCAAAAACACTTTACATTTTGAAAAGTGAAATTACTCAATAGTAATATGACACAAAATGATAATTTATGATTTAAATGAAGAACAAAAATGATTAATTTCTCTTGGATCATCATACTATTCAAGATCAACAAAGTAAGTGAAATAAAATAAAACTAAGACAACTAAAATCAGTGAAAGAAGAAAACGACACGACAAAGTCCTTTCCTAGTTTGCCTTGAAGTGACAATGGCACACTACATATTGAGACAACTGCACCTAGACAAATCTGAACCAAGAAAATAAAATTCTTTTTTTGAGAGGATTTGACTTGGATGCATCTTCTAGTGGCCTAACTTAATCCAAATAATGACACTGAACCCAGAGGAAGTAAATTGATGGACATAACACTAGGGTGTAGCCTCTGAAGGCTATAAAGTTCTTATGAGGTCAGAGGACAGAGAGAAGAGAAGAAGCTCTACCATACTACTATCTGACAAAAATGAGATCATTGATGATGCTGAGCTTAACCATGCAGACTCCCTAGGGTTTAGTCTATCTACAAAATCAATAATACTTGCTCAAAGACAGACTAAAGGTATAAAGGCTCTGAACTGATGCTTAAAAAGCAAATGCTAATAAAGAAAAACAACCGACTAGGAGTTCCAGTCGTGGCTCAGCAGGGATCATCTCGACTAGCATCCAGGTTCTAGGACTCAAGTTCCATCCCCGGCCTCTGTCAGTAGGTTAAGGATCCGGTGTTGCTGTGAGCTGTGGTGTGGGTTGGAGATGTGGCTCAGATCCGGAGTTGCTGTGGCTGTGGCATAGGCCAGCAGCTTCAGCTCCAATTTGACCCCTAGGCTTGGAACTTCTATATGCTGCAGGTGTGGCCCTAAAAAGATTAAAAAAAAAAAAAAAAAAGACTATTTCAACATACTTTTATTTTTTTTGCCACACCCACAGAAAGTGGAACTTTCCAGGTGAAGGATAAAACCTGAGACACAACAGCAACCTGAGCCACAGCAGTGACAATCCCAGGTCCTTAACCTGCTGCACCATCAGGGAACTCCCCTGACATACTTTTCATCAAGCAGTTTCTATAATATTTTGTGTTACTTAATAGAATGTTTATTATATTTCACTCAGCATCCATAGAATGCCAAGTAAACTCACAAACACTAGGTTTAATTTTTAGTACTTAATTTTTCATGTAGTCCATTTTGTAATATGAATCAAATATAATAATGTTTAACCAAAATTTTACACTATCTATGGCATCCTAACCTTCTATAGAACCCATGTTAATGAAGACTTGACTGAAGAGTCAAAAAGGGGAAAGCAATATGAGTTTCTCAGGAAAAAAAAAAACAAAAAACGTTCCTAACACTTAGATCTAAAAGATAGACATGATGGAGTTCCCCTTGAGGCGAAGTGGAAACAAATCTGACTAGTATACAAGACGATGCAGGTTCAATCCCTGGCCTCACTCAGTGGGTCAGGGATCTGGCATTGCCATGAGCTGTGGTCTAGGTCACAGACACAGCTCAGATCCTACATTGCTGTGGCTGTAGTGTAGGCTACCAGCTGTAGCTCTGATTTGATCCCTAGCTTGGGAACTCCCATATGCTGTGGGTGTAGCCCTAAAAAGCAAAAATATTGATAAAAAAATAAAATAAAAAGGTAGGCATGAGAAAAAAAAACTGATTTGCATGCATAGCAATTACAACATAAAAACACTCCAAAATTAAATTGCAAGCATGCAAAAAACAAAAACTGGGTATTTACATTACATATAACAAATGGGATAGTATTCTTAATATATAAAGAGTTCTAATATATCAGTAAGAAAAAAAACTTCAGCGAAAAAGTATATGAACATGTAATTCATTAAAGAAGGTAAAGAAAGTTTGACCTCACTATTAGTAAAAGTAAAATAACAATAAACACCTTCATTTATTACTAAGAAATATTTAAAAGAAAATTAATCCACAGTGTTGGCCAGGGTATGAACATTCTCCAATACTGCTTGTGCAATGTTAATGGACCCAACTCACCTAGAGTGTATTTTGGCAAAATGTGTTCAAATATGCATGTCATATAATGAAGCAATTCTCTTCCTAGAAATTTATCATAAAATAATCAGGAAAATATGTAATGAAATACAAATACGCTCCTAAGAATAAATGTTCACATTTCCTAAATGCCAAGTACTATATAAAGCACTTCACCCATTTTAATCCTTACAGCAATAACATTCTACCAATGCAAAAATAAGAAACATATAATAAGCGAATAATTTTCAAAGATACAAGGGGCTGAGCCAAGAATCAATACCATGTCAGGATGATTTCAAAGCCTTAACTACCAACTATAGGAAGATTTTTTTTTTTTACATTTTTTAAAATAAAAAATGTCCTAGCGCAGAAATGGAGTAACTTTTCAAAGAACTGAAAAGATCTAGAGACAAAAAGGAACAGGAAACAGGACTTCCCGTCGTGGCGCAGTGGTTAACGAATCCGACTAGGAACCATGAGGTTGCGGGTTAGGTCCCTGCCCTTGCTCAGTGGGTTAACGATCCGGCGTTGCCGTGAGCTGTGGTGTAGGTTGCAGACGCGGCTCGGGTCCCGCGTTGCTGTGGCTTTGGCGTAGGCCAGTGGCTGCAGCTCCAATTCGACCCCTAGCCTGGGAACCTCCATATGCCGTGGGAGCGGCCCAAGAAATAGCAACAACAACAACAACAACATAAAAGGAACAGGAAACAAATCAGACAAAAATGAAGAAAGACAAAGAGACAGAAAGAGATACGGACAGACAAAAAAAATAGGTGGAGAGATACAGAACATGACAGAAGAATTTTTTTTGTTTTGTTTTATTTTATTTTATTTATTTATTTATTTTTTTTTTGCTTTTTAGGGCTGTACCAGTGGCATATGGAAGCTTCCAGGCTAGGAGTCAATTTGGCAGGCCTACGGCACAGCCACAGCAACGTGGGATCTGAGCCAAATCTTCGACCTATACCACAGTTTACAGCAACACCAGATCCTTTTCCCATGAGCAAGGCCAGGGATTGAACCTGCATCTTCATGGATACTAGTTGGATTCGTTTCCACTGAGCCACAACAGGAACTCCACATTTTGAAATTATCAATACTCTGATTTTTCTATTTGGCTGTTTATTACTATTATTATTATTATTTTTTTTTTTTTCGTTTTAGGGCCGCATATGGAAGGTACAAGGCTAGAAGTCCAATCAGAGCTATAGTGTAGGAGTCCAATTGGAGCTGTAGCCACTGGCCTACACCACAGCCACAGCAATGCAGGATCTGCAACCTACATCACAGCTCACAGCAGTGCCGGATCCTTGACCCAATGAGTGAGGCCAGGGATTGAACCCGAATCCTCGTTTCCACTGTACCATAATGGGAACTCCTCTTTCTTATTATTTTTTGAAATAAGTATTACTAATGTAATATAAAGGTGAATTGCTAATGGAGGCAGGGAGCGCAGAGATATCTCATCGGATATGAGCCTGGTAGCAGTGCTAAAGCAAACGGGCTAGGTTTGTGTCCTGTACCCAAGGCAGAGGGTGTAATTCCAAAATGTAAACCAGTAAAGGTTTCTGGGAGCACAAGATAAAAGATAAAATAAGCCACTGGCCCCTCTTAACTCCAAAGAAGGCCCCGAGTGTGGTTATTCTATGCTGTTGATATGGGGCTACCTACATAGCTTATAAATCAATACAGAAAGACTGATATCATTTTTAACAGAAACTACAGACCCTATTTGCAACCCCATCTTACAAAGAATATACACGTGTGCGTGGGTGCATTCACATGCACACGTGTGCACTCACACACACCTCATAAAACAGGACAAAATCAAAAATAAAACCCAGAAACCTTTTCAAATGGCTATGACAATGCTACATGGAGAAGCACTAATGGTGGTGGATCAACCATGTCAACTGGGGACATGAAGAACTAATTATATATGTTACTCTAGAGGCTTCACCTTCTTAGGTTACACCGCCTAAGGTTAGTGGGTAAAATTAGGTAAAAAACTGTTACTGCCAAAATTGTCTGAAACCACATATTTTTAAACAGCCAAAGATGAAATATACGTATGTGCTGCTATACAGTGTTTTCCATGCTTTTAGGTCATCGCCAAAATTTTTGAAATGAGAATTTAGAGCCATGCTAAATATGATTAAATATTTATGAATGAATAGACATTTTTCTTTCTCTTGTCTTCATGAAGGTAATTGAAAATTATGAGTAACTGTCAAAACTCAAAGCTTCGTAGAACTCTTCCGAAATTGACTCCGAATGTCCAGAAAGGATTGCAGGGGAGGCTGGAATTAGTTTGAGCATCCTTGCCTTAAGAGCTAGTTTCTTTCTGGCAATAGCAATTTGTTTTCAGCACAAGGGTGGCCCATGTGTGATATTCATGATCACCGTAAGACACCCATCACACCCATCACTTGTAGGAGCACTCTTGATGAACCTACATCTCATAATGCTCATCAGAGCTAGACCAGTCTGTTAGAAATGTCAACAGATTGAGACTTTCTTTCCTACATCAATATCTTGACCAGAAAGAAGCATATGGAGAGTGCATATATATCATGTATAGACCAACAAACAAAAATACCAAAGACATGAATTTATGGCCAACGTGTTTATCTAACAGCAGGTGGAAAATTACAATTTTATCTTACTTTCTTTCCCACGTATTTCCCTCACAGTGAGTTCCAAAACGTCTGCTAAAAGTGAGGTAAGGAAAACTAACAAGGACCTGCTGTATAACACAGGGAAATCTACTCAATATTCTGTAGTAACCTATGTGGGAAAAAAGAATGGATATATGTATATGTATTACTGATTCATTTTGCTATGCACCTGAAACTAATACAACATTGTATGTCAACTGTACTCCAACATTTTTTTTTAATGAGGTAAGGAAGCAAAATTTTGTTTTGGTTTAACTGAACTTATACCAGAGACTGAAATAAGGCAGGCAAATAGGTTTCAATTTGCCTGCCCCTTCTGATCAATTGGTAAGGATTGCTGAGAACACTGTGTCAAGAAGGATTCTGAATGGCTTTATTAATGACATATTTAGAAGATAAACCAGAGGAAAATAGTGGAGGCTACAATTTGTTTCTATTCTTTCTTGGCTTTTATGTCTAATATACTTCCATTCATAGTTAGGCTTATTCTCAAACCTCATCTTATTTTCATGGAGACATAGACAACTAGATACAAGTCAGGGTTTTTTTTGTGTGTGTGTGTGGTAACTATTAACATAGACATTAGTTAGGCTGAGATATCTTCTTAGCAAGAGGTGACAGATTGAAAGATTTAACCAGGTAGTGAACAAAGATGTGTAGACACATTGCCCCCAAAGCATGTGACTCAGAGGAGCTGATGTGCTGTGAATTCCAAGAGCCTCCAAGAGGCACTGCGAAGAGGAAATGAGAAATTCCATATTTAAGCTTCCCATAGAAAATCAGGTGATATGGGGAGACAAGTGCATAATCCTACTACTCAATGCAAACTCTGCCTCCTTCATATTACATTTTTTGCATTATCGGCTTCTGTATTATAAAAAAGGATAAGAAAAATGATTTTAAACATTATTGGCTTCTGTATTATAAAAAAGGATGAGAAAAATGATTTTAAAAGACAGTAAACATTTTACTCTCTTGAAAGACCATCCCTTATTGTTATTTTTATCATTTATTTTCTTTCTTTCTTTCTTTTTTTTTTTGCTTTTTTTTTTTTTTTTTTTTTTTTGCTTTTTAGGGCTGTACCTGCAGCATATGGAGGTTCCCAGGCTAGGGGTCAAATCAGAGCTGCAGCTGCAGGTCTACACCACAGCCACAGCAATGTGAGATCCAAGCTGTGTCTTTAACCTATAGCATAGGGCATGGCAACGTTGGATCCTTAACCCACTGGGTGAGGCTGGGGATTGAACCCGTAGCCTCCTGGGTACCAGTCAGGTTTGTTACACTGAGCCACAATGGGAACTCCTTTATCATTTATTTTCAAAATAAAGTTAAGAAAGGCTTAGATGAATCCTTACAGTAAAGAAGGGAAAAGGCTACATCTAGCTTCAGATCTGAGTTTGAACCTCAGCTCTGCACACTGGTTCTGCAGCATATGGACGTTCCCAGGGTAGAGGTCTAATCAGAGCTGCAGCTGTCAGCCTACACCACAGGTTCAGCAACACCAGATCCGAGGTGCATCTGTGATCTACACTGCAGCTTGTGGCAATGCTGGATCCTCAACCTACTAGGACAAGGCCAGGGATCGGACCTGCATCCTCAGGGATACTAGTGGGATTCTTAACCCTCTGAGCCACAACAGGAACTCCTTCTTTTTTAATTCATTAATTTCTATATTTGACCAAGACTTTTAAAGTATTATTAAAGACAAAGACTATGGGTAACAAGAAAACAAAACAAATCAAAATACCTCACAGAATGTACAATGTACTTTGGAAATAGAGCAGGAAATTAAAAAATGGGTAATATTCTAAAGATGCATTTTGGAAGCCGAAAGACAAAAGTGAACATGGCTAGCATTTGCATTTCTTTCATACCTACTCTGCATTCTGCTTTTCTGCATAGTTATTCTGAAGATAACATACAACTTCTCTTTACTGTAAATATATTAAATACACTAAGCTCCATTTACTTCAAACTCCATTTAGTTTGAAAAGAATGCAGTCTGGCATCTTAAGTCCAGGCCATGTCCCTTTGGTGTCAAATTTTTCACTCCCATCATACAATTGCATTGTTAAACATTCACAAAGCAAATATGAGCCTTTATAGAAAGTCAATATGGTTTTAGAGCATCCCTCCTAGACATAAATGCAGAAATTCTCCTTGAACTGTAGACATCCTCAGGGAAAGCTTTCTGATAACCACAAGCATCCAAGACCCTAATCTTGGTTAATCACTAACAGGTTAGCATCTCTGAAAACAACACAGCCTAAGAGCAGAAGAATGTGTGGTCTGGTTCTCATAGAATTTTAAACCTAGGACAAAACATAGGGATTTAGAAGGTTATTTTTTAAAAATCTGAATTAATAACACATTATCAGTTTGGTAAGAAAATATGAACAGCAATTATCAAGCTTCCAGATATGCAACATAGCTTAGAAACAGAATGAATTTGCTACTGACTCTGTGGAGGAAGAATACATAATTTTTAGTACAGGCAACCTTTTGCAATATAATTAAACAATCTATCAAAACATCTTAAAACACTGCAAAAATCTTGCATTATTTTATTTGTACTGAATTAGCAATTAACTCAGCTCAATAAATCCTTTTCTATCCTCAAAACACCTATAATAAGATAAACAACATGTATTGGGTAAAAATGGAAAATGTGTAGTGTAGTGTGTTTTATTTATTTATGTTACAGGCATTGCAAAAATTCGAAATCTGCTTCTCTCTGCTCTTAGTTCTAAAATTTTTGGCTGAAGAAATTACTAGCCCAGGAAGTTCTACCAAGTTCATAAATAATCATAACTTTCATTCTCTTTCTTATAAATGAATAGGTTGTTTTGTCAACTTTTAAAATTCTGGACACAGGATGCCACCTAGACCATCTCACCTAGAAAAATGGCTTTAAATTAGTGAAAATTGATAGATGTCATTTTTTCTTTTTTATTTATTTATTTATTTGCTTTTTTAGGGCCAAACCTGCTGCATATGCAAGTTCCCAGGATAGGAGTCGAATCGGAGCTACAAGTGCAGGCCTATACCACAGCCGCAGCAGGATCCAAGCTGCATCTGTGACCTATGCCATAGCTCATGGCAACACCAGATCCTTAACCAATTGAGCTAGGCCAGGGATTGAACCCACATCTTCATGGATACTAGTCAAGCTCATAACCCACTGAGCCATAAAAGGAACTCCAATAGATGTCATTCTTTCAGGGAAACTTAAGAGCTTTTGATCTTGGACAAGTCACTTGGTCCTACATAGAATGTTGCTACTCATCTAGAAATAGAATCAACTAGGTCATCAATAAGATCAGTCATTGAAAGGACCAACTTTCTGCTAGACAACTGAGGTTAGGAGACTTCAAACTAGCACTTTATGTGATATTTACATTAAACTGAGGAAAACCATAAGTAACAGAAAATAGCATATCACATAGAGATGACAAAAAAGCCTAAACTGAATGATCATGGAACACAAATATCCAGACTAGAATTGAGTACACATGGAATCAATTAAAAAAAAACCCTGGATTGCTTGAATTTATTAGCAGTTCATTCCAGACCAAGTTTTCTTTTCAATACTGTTCATTTTCTAAAGTTTTTCACCTGGATTATAGCAGAAGAAGACAGCAATCTGTCAGATTTAAATCATGATACAAATGTGATGTATCATTATTTTATTAATCAATAGTTCATAATAATGCCAACCAACATAAATTAACTTAGATTTTACATGAGTTGAAATAGAGGAAAACCAGGATTTCAAAGAAGATGAAAGAGTGGATTAAGACATTCAATATGGTAGCAACAGTTGTATTAAGTAGGCAGAGGAAAAAGGAAGAGTTAAATTGAAAAGCTGATTTGGAGGCTTTCACCATGGTCTGAGATAACAAAATAAAATTTAAAAAAAAAAGACAAGACATAAATAAGTAAAGATGCTAAATACAAAATTATGAAGTTTGGCAGTTGGCTGGGTGGAAACACATATGGGAGTAAAAAGAAAATTTCAGAGCTCAGCCAGTGTGAGAACAGACATTCTGCTAACAGAATCAGTCAGTAGGAGTAGTCAGTTAAGTGGTGAAAAAGCTAAGGAGCACGCCAGTGTGGATATATAGATTTGAGAAGCTTACAGACATCCATGTGGAAATGGAATCTAGAATTCAAGAGAGCTCTTCCATAATGGAGAAGGATTTAATAGATTGCTAATGTCATGTGAGGAGGTTCTAAAACTGCTTAAAAATTACAATAAGACCAATGATGGAATCTTGAGTTAAAAGTGATGCCTTAAAGTGATGGCATTCTTTCTTTCATTTCCTTTTACTGTGTTAAGTATCATCTAAGCACTGAAAAATGTTAAAAACTAAGACAGAGGCACATGATAAATATTTGGCAACAAAAAGACTACATCTGCATTATTTTAATAGTAGTCTTAAGAACTTTAGTTTTAATAAAACATGCTGTGTTTTCTTTTGCGATGTTTACAAATATATAGTCTTTCTGCAAATATCTCTTGAGAACCAACTCCTTGAAAGGAATTTGCCAGATGCTGAAAAATGTGTTACTCTCAGTTTCAGAAGTTACCATAAATATCGTACTCACTTTTCCTTGGAAAATACAGGGAGTTACAAAAGAAATGGAAACCCTACAAGTACTGAATTTAGTGCATGTGTGAACTTTTTCAAGACTTTGTTAAAAAAGGAAACATAAAAATCAAGGGTTTTGCTGCACAACATGCCATAATTAGGTAAAAGTACCAAGGCTGTGTAAACAGAGTCCCATCATAGTTAACTGAAAGAGGCCACTGGTCAAGTTCATGGCCACTTAGTGAGATGTCTCTCGGGCAGTGAGACCATCAGTGGGCGTGAAATGATTGAGCCAAAGAAGTGGAATAATTGCTTCCCTCTTTTCCATCAGATTCTACTAGTCTCCTGAATGGTTGTTTAATCTTCGTTTTCCTCTTAAACTTTACATTTATCACTTGTAAAGATCCTTTTCTTTAGACACATAAGAAAATAATTTTGGGGAGTTCCCGCTGTGGTGCAGTGGGATAATGATCCAGCCTGTCTCTGTGGCATTGCTGGTTCAATTCCCAGCCCCACGCAGTGGGTTAAGGATCTTCAATATGCCGCAGGCACAGCAGAAAAAGGAAAAGAAAAAGAGAATAATTTTTAAAAACTTGTATGTATTTTATATAGGTCAAACAGAAAAATATCAAGAATGTCTTATTCAAAACAGAAAGGTCCAGAGCTTACTTTTCCTTTTTTAAGTGAAAAGCAAATGAAAACTTTCCTATCAAAATAATGATATTTTGAAAATGATGATTAGAATGGATCTGGCTTTAATTCTATGCTCAGAATTTCTATCATAAAAGCAGACCAAAAAAAAAAAAATCTACTTTTCAAAGCAATTTATACATCAAATAACAACGTTACTTGATGATTGTAGCCAGGTTAAAAGTTCCATGAGAAGCGACACCTTACAAAGACATGTTACCAGAAATCACTGCCGTACCTAAAGAAATAAATGTAGTGATGAATACTAGCAATGCTGTACTTGACCTATTGTCAAAGAGTCTTACTCACTTTAACGGTCAGACCAGGTCACTAAATTAAATGAAATTTATTAAAACAAAAACAAAACAAACAAAAAAAACACTTGCCCTACATACAGTAAAGTTCTTTGAATATCATTTTCTGAAAACTATATTGTCCCAAAGCTGCAAAGGACTATTACTATTTTAATCATCTAGAAAACACTCCCTTATTTATACACCATACTTTTCATCAAAATCATAAGCTTGTCCCTGCATAATGTGTCAGAAGTTTTATTATCAAATGCTCTAATTGCCTTTTGTATTGACTCTGCTATAGACTCCAAATTGTGCACTGAAGTTATCATTTAGGGAAAAAATGTTAAGATTAAAATATATGTCTATTTATCTCCTAGAAAATTTTATATCACAAGATTCAGAAACTGATTAATTTTTCCACCATCCCTTTTCCTTCAGGGCCTGAAAAGAAGAAAAAAAATCTTTTTTTAAAAAACCCCACAACTCTACCCTACAAAAATGCCACTGTTTGGTATGTCAGTACAAGTCTACCATTTGTAATCAATCACCTAAAAGAGAAAAAGAAAAACTATACCAGTACAATGAAGAACTTCATTTTATGGGTATCATCATGCACATTTGCAAATTGTGAACCTTGTAAGTAAAGAGAGAAAAACATAGCCTTTCAACTAATGTTCCTTTTTCCCAATCTTATCAAAAGTTAAGTGTTTCCAAGGAAGGAGGGTCACGGAGCATTCTAATCTATGTCGGAGTAGCATGGGTGTGACAGTATTTCGTGCCCCAGCAGAGGTGACTTTAAAGCTGGGCCTTAAAGGATGACTACATGCTTCTTAGGGGAAGATAAAAGAGCATTTTGGACTGAAGACACCATCTGTGGTCTGTGTAGGAGCACAACGGATGAAAATTCATATGCCGGTGTGGAAAAGATGGTCCAAGCTCCAGAGCAGAAAAAGCAAAACTGACTTGGCATCAGAAAGAGAGTATTTTCCCCAAATCAGATTTCCAGGCTCTTATCTAGAAATAGAAACTCCAGAATGGGACCTGAGTATCTAGGTTCTTAAAACTCTTCAGGAAAGCACAGGCGTAGAGTGAGTCTTACTCATCCCCAGAGTGAGCCTCAGGAGGCACATACATCATTCAGGATGATGGTGATACACTTTTAGTTGATGCTTTGCCAACAGCAAAGAAACTCTTACAGCAAGGATAGCATGAATTAATTTTGTTGCCATCCCCATTGTTTTTTGTTTTGTTTTTGTTTTGTTTTTTAGGGCCACATCCGAGGCATTTGGAAGTTTCCAGGTTGAATAAGAGCTACAGCTGCCCGCCTACGCCACAGCCACAGCAACGTGGGATCCAAGCCACATCCGAGATCTACACCACAGCACATGGCAACGCCAGATTCCTGACCCACTGAGCAAGACCAGGGATGAACCATCCTCCTGGATACTAGTTGGATTCATTTCCAGTTTGTGCCACAGTGGGAACTCCCCCTTTTTTTGTTGTTGTTGTTTGTTTGTTTTTCAATGGCTAAGATCCGGCCAGAAAAGCCATAGGAAGGGCAGGGGTACTCACATGCATACTCCTTAAACAATGAAGGGGTTAAACTATATTCAGCCACCACATTTTTTAAAAGGCCTGAGTCTTTCATCCAGCAAATAGTAATGGAGTTGGACTGGATAAACTGCAGGGCTGAACTGCCTGTCTAGCATTCCAGAATGACATTGATGCATCATAATAGGCATGGCCTTTAGAAGACACTAAAATAATGAGTCTCTAGATTTACCAGTTTCTTAATACATCTGATCATTACTGAAAGCATTTGCATACAGCTATGTCGACACTGTGACTATTACTAGCCAATGACATATTTCTCATGTCTGCTGAGACTTCTTTTTAAAATATTTCTTATTCAGCTCGACTTAGTAAAATGTTCTAGATAAACAGTTAAAACAGCCTATGACTTAAGCTTCTTCATCAGCTTTCAGCCGACCTGTACAGATTCTGTCCCAGGAACCAGAGCTGGGAATTTCTAAGAAATGAAACTATGAATTGAATCAGTTGGTCACCACTGAATATGATGTGTTCCAAATACACTTGACTTAAAATGGCTATCATGAGTGGCAGTCATGTAACACGCAAATGCCTTAGCAGACACCGGGTGACAGAACAGAGCTGGGGCGGAGAGGAAGTCTATCTGGCGTGTGTCTGACATGCAGTCTGGAGCATGATGTTTGGACATGCGACATAGATTTTTGCCAAGTGCACATTTATCAAGTTCTCCCTCCTGAAGTTCAGAGAAGGAAAGAACCTCCTAATGCAAGCAAACCTCAACACAGTCTCCAAAATTCAATCTGAAGGCCTAAAATCTGGGACTGCCAGTGGCAAACTCTGTATTGAACTTTCTTTTCTTTTTAAATTCTTTTTAGGGCTGCGCCTACAGCATATGGAAGTTCCCAGGCTAGGGGTGGAATCAGAGCTGCAGCTGCTGGCCTATGCCACAGCCACAGCTACACGGGATCCAAGCCACATTTGCAACCTATGCCACAGCTTGCAGCAACGCCAGATGCTTAACCCTCTGAGTGAGGCCAGGGATCAAACCCACATTCTGATGTACAGGAGTCAGGTTCTTAACCCACTGAGCCAGAATAGGAACTCTCATATTGTACTTTCTTTCAACTTCCTCTCCTACAAGTCTCCTTTTTCCTATGCTATTGCATTGCACATACAAACAGAAGTGTAAAAAGATGTCTCAAGTGGAATAAAGTAAAACTCTGGAAAGGATAATTCTTATTCAAGACCTTAAAGAGGAGTTTCTGTCGTGGCTCAGTGGTTAACAAATCTGACTAGGAACCATGAGGTTGCGGGTTCGATCCCTGGCCTTGCTCAGTGGGTTGAGGATCCAGCGCTGCGGTGAGCTGTGGTGTAGGTCGAGGATGCGGCTCGGATCCCACATTGCTGTGGTTCTGGCGAAGGCCGGCAGCTTCAGCTCTGATTAGACCCCTAGCTTGGGAACCTCCATATGCCATGGGTGAGGCCCTAGAAAAGACAAAAAGATAAAAAAAAAAAAAAAAAAAAGACCTTAAATAATCTTTTTTTTTTTAACAGAAGGCATATGTGGGGGTATGTGCGTATGCATGTGTTTTCTCACAAGCTAAGCTGCAAGAATTGTAAGACACACAGAATGGAAAAAGGAAATGGCTTCTAAGACATTAGGCGATAATACACCTCGGGAGGTCAAGCTGGGTTGCTTGATGAGGGCCTTTTGGTCACTGCCAGTTCCGATTTAGCAGTATGCTATTGATGGCCGCACCAAAGAGGCCTGAAGGAAGTGGAGACTATTAAATCACTTGTTTACCTCAAGTGAGCACCAGTGGTACTCAGTCAATGATTTTATTGATCCACAATACTGTTCAATTAAGTGTGTTTATTTTGATTCTGCAATTAGCATGCATTTGCAGAAGAAATACGCACAGTGGAACAAAGTCTCCAATTATCCCCTCCAGTCCCCCAGTTCTTCCTGGTGTACCAGTGTCATTTTAAGTTAATGGGTTATGCATTAAATGAACAGATATTATCATGTTTAAGAGTTGTATTGAGTGCAACGTCTAAACTCTCTGGTCTTCTGAGATTTCATTTCCGTAGTATGGTCAGTGAACTGAAGAACAGGGCAGGAGTTGGAAATTAAGCTTAAGGGGTGGGTCTCTCTTGGACAACAGGCAAAGATCTGGCTGCATGGCTGTTGATAAAGGAAACAAGATCCATTTTGATGCCAAAATGTCCAGATTCAAATAGCTAAATCAATAGGCTAAAGGAGGAAAAATGGAAACATAGTATATTTAGTCAAACCAGAGAAGGAAGTCATACCTCTAAGAGTGTCATGATTAAAACTTGGTGAGGCTCGTTCACATCACCCAATGACCGTACCAATACCATCCAAATGCCTGCCCTTTCTTTTACCAGCTCTTCCTACACAGCATCTTCATTCTCTGCTTAGTCTTCATCTACCCTCTCAAGTATCCCCCTTGGGACAAATACGCTGGGCCTATTTCTGTGGAAGAACATTTCACTGTACGTTGTGCCCAAATCAATCAAGAAACCCGTGCCCATATAACAATACAACTGAAGAAAATAATCTTTCTGAGAGTCTATCAACAACTTCAATGTCATTGGATGAAGGCTGGGCAATATGACTGAAAAATACTGGTTAGAGTTCCTCAGAAATGATTCTTCTCTTGTTTTCATTAGAGCTAAGGCTGAGAACATAGTCATTCCTGAAACAGGAGGAATAAAAGAGTCTTGACTACCCCAAAATATGTCCATCTGAAATAACTGGCTTTTTGAATGGGTGACATAAGGAATGGGAAATTCTAGAAATAAAAACTTCTGATCATTGTTGTGTCTCCATTCCTACTCATATTTGCAAAGTCTTTCCAGGTTGCTTACACTGTCCAGAATGGCACTGCCAGGGCCCCTCTCATTGTTCTTCCCCCAAATAAGAATTTGCCTTGTTTTCCACCCAAAAGACACATTTATCTCTCCTGAATCTTGGCTCACATAAATACAGATGAAACAACTCATTCCAATTGTCTATATTAGGTCATGAGATTTTATACTCAGGAACAATGATGGAGAGTAAAAAGAAATATCATAGCATCACTGGACCTGGCCTGGCTCTTGGCCACTGAAACATGGTCTTCACACCTCTTGCCTGAATTGATATTGAGACATAGAGGTTTCAAATGAGGGGTGCTCTCTTTATTCTTATTTCTCTTCCGATGGAGCCACAGTTTTAAAGTTGGTGAATTTCACAGAATTTAAACACATAGCCACCTCTCTCTGGCATCTCTTCCTGGCCCAGTTTCCCTAGAGAGTGCTTTATATTGCATCTCTGGAATTTGCTATCACCCATTCTTAGGTTTTTTGTGGACAGCATTTGCATCATTTCCTCCTACCCTAGTTCCTGAGTTGGTTTTACTGATCCTCTACTCTTGCATTTTCCTTTCTAATCCTTCAGATAACTTTCTTCACTTCCTCTTTCTTATCATCTCTCATATCTACAGGAACCTCCGTGAATGCTTGGTTCACTGTACACTCCTCCCCTGGACATCTCATCCACCCTTTTTGTTCTACTTATGCATTCAATGGATATAATTTTCATGTCTACATTGGCAGTCCCTGCTCTCTACCGGATTACTTCTTCCCCTTGATGTCCTCTAAGAACCTCAAACATAAATGTGCTAAAAATTGGATTTAATGCTCCTTTTCCCTCAGGGAATTTCCCATCTTCTGTGATCTATTTCTGATACAACGGTCCTCTACCACCACGTATTTTCAAAAAATAACTTAGTAACTTGTAACTCTTCTACTTTCTTTGCCTTTACCATTCCCATAAGCAACTTTCTTTGTGTGTATGTGTTTGTGTGTGCGTGTGCTTTGTAGGACCATGCTCGAGGCATATGGAGGTTCCCAGGCTAGGTGTCGAATCGGAGCTACAGCTGCTGACATATGCCACAGCCACAGCAATGCCAGATCCGAGCCGCATCTTTGACCTACACCACAGCTCATGGCAACGCCGGATCCTAACCCACTGAGTGAGGCCAGGGATCGAACCCACAACCTTATGGTTCCTAGTTGGATTTGTTTCTGCTGCGCCACGACAGGAATTCCCCCATAAGCAACTTTCAAGTCAATTCTATGTAGGAAACATCTTTCAAAATGCTCCCCCCACCCCCCACTTTCAGTTCTTACTTCAAGATCCTACATCTACTTTACTTGAGGAGAAAGTAATGATTTACTTTATTTCCCTAGAGTAATAAAGGTTTTGTGTCGATACAAATCTCTTCTCTAGCCAATCCACCCTTCTTTTCCTTCCTATTTTCCTATCTGCCTTCTTTCCTTCTCTCTTTTCCTTTCTCCCTCTTTTCTTTTCTTTTTTTTTTTTTTCTTCTTTTAACTCCATGCCTGGGGTGTATGGAAGTTCCCGGGCTAGAGGTCAAATTGGAGCTGCAGCTGCTGGCCTACACCACAGCCACAGCAAGACAGCTGCATCTGTGAGCTACACCACAGCTCATGGCAATGCCAGATCCTTAATCCACTGAGCGAGGCCAGGGACTGAATCTGCATTCTCATGAATACCAGTTGGGTTCGTAACCCACTGAGCCACAATGGGAATTCCCCTCTATTCTTTCTTACTTTCTTTTCTTCCTTTCTTCTTCTTCTTCTTCTTCTTCTTTTTTTTTAAAACAGCCTCACTGAGGCATACAGAAGTTCCCAGGTTAGGGACAGAATCACTGGATCCTTTAACCCACTACACCCAGCCAGGGATTGAACCCTGGCCTCCATAAGGACCTGAGTTAGTGCAGTCAGATTCTTAACCCACTACACCACAGTGGGAATGCCCCCTACTTCCTTTTTTGCTTCTCTAACATTAATAAGCATGTTCTATGTGCCAGACACAGGAATTCAAAGCCAAACAAAACCAACAGGATCCTTGCCATCAGAGTCCTTCTAGATAAAGGTCTCCAGCTCACAAATTCCCTTTCCAGATGATACTCTCCTGATCCACACTAAAAGAGAACCACACAAACACAGAATTAAGTTTCACACCACTTACCACACATTCAGCAATTCCCTTCCACCACAATTACATTTCAGAATTCATCAAATCTCAACTTATTTTTGAGGTCTAACTTTTTCATTGTTGTAGCCCTGTAGTTTTAGCAATTTCAAGTTGAAACTTATACATCTATTTTTTTCAAGAAGGAAGGGAAAGAAAATCACATTTAATAATTTTAGAACTGAACATCTTCTCAAAAGGAGATCAGGACCTATAAATATAAGAGACTAGATTTCTATTACTTGCAAATGATAAACAACTCATGATATGAATATATATATGTGTGTGTGTGTATATATATATGTATGATTGGGTCACTTTGCTACACTGCAGAAATTGATACAACATTATAAATCAACAACACTAATTTAAATTAACTATACTTTAAAAAATTTTTGGAAGTCCCATCGTGGTACAGTGGTTAACGAATCTGACTAGGAACCATGAGGTTGCGGGTTCAATTCCTGGCCTTGCTCAGTGGGTTAAGGATCTGGCATTGCCGTGAGCTGTGGTGTAGGTCGCAGACAAGGCTCCGATCCTGCGTTGCTGTGGCTCTGGAGTAGGCTGGTGGCTACAGCTCCCGTTAGACCCCTAGCCTGGGAACCTCCGTATGCCACGGGAGCGGCCCTAGAAAAGATAAAATAGTAATAATAATAGTAATAATAATCTTGATGGGCAAGAATGCCTACAAGAAAATAGCCTTACTCATTCTCCCATGATAGCCAGCATTCTTCTTCCCTGGTTACCCCCATCTTGGCATGTCAATCCTACAAATCTTCAAAGGCCAGTTCAAGAGTCATCTCCACAATGCCTTTCTAGATAACTCAAGAAGAAAGAATTCTCTCTCCTCTAAACTGCCCCACTAAATTTCCCCATTTCAATATGTTTTTACTATTTTTTTTTAAAGCATCAGCTTTTATTGAGGCACACTTAAAAAAACGGGTACACTGAAGAAGTTTTGTTTTTTTTGTTTTACATCCACACCCACAGCTTATAGGAGGGCCCAGGCTAGGAGGCAAATCGGAGCCACGTCCTCCACCTATGCCACAGCTTAAAGGCCACTCTAGTTCTTTTCTTAATAGTCTCAAGGAACAAGATGAATAGAAAGAGACAAAAAATTAATGCTTAACAATAATAATTTCTAAATTATGGACATTAAAAAAAAACTAATCAAAATCTAACAGGATGGTTAGTTCCTGGAGAGGACTCCAACTGCCATAATCCTGTCGCCTAGGACAGTGATATGGTTTTGCCGGCCAGGTCCTTTAGTCTTGCTTATCTAAAGGTTCAGTCAGAGGAAGAGCAACTTCCTAAATCACAGTTTCTATGTGAACTGTCTTACATGGTCCTATAAGAATTTGGTTAGGAGTTCCCGTTGTGGCTCAGCAGCAACGAATCTTGACTAGGAGCCATGAGGCTGCGGGTTCAATCTCTGGCCTCACTCAGTGGGTTAAGGATCTGGCATTGCCATGAGCTGTGGTGTAGGTCACAGATGCGGCTCGGATCCTGCATTGCTGTGACTGTGGCGTAAGCCGGCAGCTGTGGCTCTAATTTGACCCCTAGCCTGGGAATCTCTGGATTTTATCTAACTCAACTTCACATGTAAAAACAGGGATTTAATTTCACAGAGCGTGGAAGAAATCAAATAAAAAACCCACAATACTATTTCTGATTGGCTAACACCACTGATAACAAGTTACGATGGGTTCTTGCAAATTCATTGTGACCATAACAGCTTTTACAACCCAGCTTCTGCTAAACACAATTACAATTAGCCTTTTTCAATATCATAGTATAATAGGTAAATACATAAAAATAATTACTAGTTTTTACCACTCACTATGTTCCAGGCATTAGGCAAAGCAGATTAACATTCATTACGGTATTTAATCCTCACAAAACTTTATAAAACAGGTACTATGAGAATCCCACATTTTACATGAGGGACATGAAGGTTAAGTAACTTGCCCCAGGTCACTCAGCAAATAGGCAGAAGAGCTGAAACTTAGATCCAGGTATCTTTGACTCCAAATCTGTAATTACTTTACTATACCGCCTAATAGGCAACTGGGCAAAGTACATAAAATCCTGAAAAATGCTAGATATCATGGTAGTATTAGTCCATGTATGTAATTGTTTATTTAGTCATTAGTAAAATAATCCACTAGAATGGAGTGTATTATAGCCCTTTTTATGACAAGATAATGAGAACAGAAATGCACGAGCTTTCTAAATGCACTATCATTTATTCTTATGGTCAGAATTTTTAAAAAATCTGTATGTCAGTTATAACCATGAAAAGATACAACTGTAAGTATCTGAGAAAGAACAAATTGACTTGTAGCAGTTAGGGAGGGGTTGCTCCACAGACACAGGTTTACTACCTAAAGGGTAAAGCGTCGGGAACCTGCTGCGTAGCACAGGGAACTCTACCCAATGTTCTGTGATGACCTGTATGGGAAAACAATCTGAAAAAGAACAGATGCAGTTATTATGCAGGCGTATATATATATATATATGAATTGCTTTGTTGTACAGCAGAAATTATCACATTATAAAATCACCTAACTTCAATAAAACTTTTTTTAAAAAGTATAAAACGTGATTCTAGAGAGAGGAAAAAATCATCAATGTTTCCATCAGTAAGTCCTTTTTTTAGGATTCAGCAAACAAGTGTTTAAACTCTAAGGGTGATTTTGATCATGAAAGCAACTGTGTATTTGCTGGAAGTGATATGCTTCTGGGAAAAAGAAAAGTCTACGTTAAGTGGTATGTATTTGTAGTGTGTCCTCTGGTGCTCGACATTCCTTTTATCTAGGACGACATAATTCTGGGTCTGGATGCCCGAGAGCAGATTCATGACTACGTCTACAATTATTCAAGGGACTTTTACCTTACTTTTTTTTTTGAGGGGGGTCTTTTTAGGGCCACACTCTTAGCATATGGAGGTTTCCAGGCCAGGGGTTGAATCGCAGCTGTAGCAGCTGGCCTACACCACAGCCACGCCAGATCAGAGCCGCATTTGTGACCTACACCAGAGCTTATGGCAACACCGGATCCTTAACCCACTGAGAGAGGCCAGTCATCAAACCTGAGGCTTTATGGATGCTAGTCAGATTTGTTTCAGCTGAGCCACGACAGGAACTCCAAGCTTCCTATTTTAGAAAATTTGAAGGGCAATTTGCGATCTGAAACTATTTGCATTTTTGGCAATATACACAGCCATTAATCCATCACAAACTGCTCAAAAATCAGTTGTATTTGGTAGACACTCAAGATGCATATCCAGAGATCTGGTAGACCTTTGTCTATACACTGGAAACTACCTAGGTGATGAAGCCAGTGAGCCAAGCTAAGCAGACGGTCCTAACCCCATTCTTCCAGTAAAGCCAGAGGCACAAAAAGAGTCTTTGTTTCTGTTTTTCACACTATATTTCTCTTTTTGATCTGCTTACTTAATAGAGCTCTTATGTTTATTTTTCTAAGAAAATAGGGCCCAGATTTTTATATCAATTTAATATTTCACCCTAATAAATGTTTTATTTAGAAGACATTCCTGTCCATACACTGAAACTCAAACCACAAAGAAAAGTTTATTAAGAACAAAGTAGACTTGATCAGAAATACACTGATTTTATTAATAAAAATTCAATGTACTGACTGTGCAAAAATAAATTCAAAACAAAAGTTTATCGTGTATTTTTTTTTTCAGAGCTGGGCTTCACAACTTAGTCATTTATTTAACACAATAAGTCTAACCACACTTTTACATCAGGCACACATGTCACTTCCCTTGATAGAGAAGTGTTGTTAGGTTAAAGTCATTTTTTTAAAAAATTATATTCTAAGCCCTAAAGGATAAACATTTATCCACTAAGACAGAAGGATAAAGATTTTAATGGCATCTTGCTTTAGGATTCAAAATAAATAAGGCAAAGATGAGTTTCCATCTTCTTAAGGCTAAATTACAGAGATTAAAATATATAAACACAAAATGAATGTGTTCCATTTGCATATTATATTTCGCTCTTAAAGTTGATATTGAAGATTAAGGGTCAGCATTTAATCCTCACTATCCTAATCCCTAAAATTACAAAGACAGGCATAAGTGCATGTCTGCTGCACTAAATTACCTTGAAAGAAAGCAAATTCCGGATGAAAAGGGAAGCATATTTATATTATGGTGATTTAAAATCTGTCGCCTAAACACATCTTCTCCCCTCGATCCATTGACCTAAATTGCACACTAAAAGCTTGTTTGTCTGCAAATGGGCAGCTAACACTTTGAGACAATCCAGAGATTCTTCACTTATGCAGAATCATGCCAACAATTTTTCTGACTACAATAAACACTGTCTTGTTCATATTCCACAGAAACAGGAATTGTGTTATAAAGCAGGAGACTTTCTTTACAGTGTTAAAACCATTTCCTGGATAGTTAATTATGAACACTTAGAACTCTGGATATAAGAAGTTGTGAATGCAAAGGTACCTACGAGAAATTTCATTAACATGCTACCATATCACTAGCTCTATTGAATTCTAATGCTTATTTCATGAAGGGAAAAAATACTTTTTTTTTCTCTCATGGTTAAAAAATACTTGATAGAGAGGGGTTTATTTCCCGGATATTCTTCTAACACTTTCTAAAATCTAAAGTCCAGTGCAATGAATTTTCAAAGAGAAATAAATCCAACACACCAATTCACCCAGGAGTTCAGAAACCCTCACAATTCTTCTTTCAGAAAATTACATTAATATCAATGTGGATGTGTCTAACAAAAACATCATAATGGCACAGCAGAAATAGTATACACTTGCAAAGAGTGTAACTTCCTAACTTGTATCTATTGGCTTTGTCAGATATACATTTATTTTTGATGGCAATTTTCTGAAATCACATTATGTACATCAATCAGATTATAACACTGCACAGACTTGGTTCCTCTATAAATCGGTTCCATCATCAACCCAGTGTCAATAGAATATCATGTTCCTTCCTTTAACACGTATTTCAAACAATTTCATGTATCTCTAAGTACAGATTCTCCAGTGTTAAAATCTATGCTATTTGTATGCATCTGTAACAATGGGGATAAATTCAGCAAATAGTCTTATAACATAAAACACTGAAGACTAAAATATGTCTCTGTTCGTGAATATGTTGAAAAGACTACAGTATGATGATAAATTAGTGTGATATTCACTTTACTACCATAAACATATATTCAAGTATATTTCATAGTGCATTGAAATTTTTTATCCAGAAGACTCATTTTATGGAGACTATTGAAGCTACAATGAAAAGGTCCAATCATCTTAAAAGGGAGACCACACTGCAAATGATCCAGTGATACTCAGCGTTTCAGGGCCAAACCCCTGCTGTTTAGCCAGGGTAGTTACAAAAGCAGACTAATGAAAGCTGCAAAAATTATAATTAATTTTCATTCTAAAGAAATCATTCTGCTCTAATCAACTGCCTATCAAACGTCATTGCAAATTATGCTAAAGAAAAAAATTATTAGGCCAGGTTTCCAGGGTAAAATTTTTCCATATACTGTATCAGAATAAAGAATGCCTGCGTGGGAATATGAACAACAAATGAACAACAAATTACAATTACTAAACTAAATGAACCATCTGCCTTTTTTTCTGTTGTTTGTTTTCACGGCCTCACTGGCGCACAATGCATTGTCAGCTTAATTCCCATTCAAAATGGCAGGCTGCCTCCTCACCGGGGTCTCTCGTCCATAACATTTTAACAGAAAATCTGTAACAGATGTTTTCAATTTTAAGAAGAGCACAAGTATGTTTTATAAATATGTTCTAAACATTAAAGGCTGGCGTTTATAATAATAAGGTACATGCCTTTTTCAGACTGGAGAGCTTGGATGACTAAGTACTTCTAAACCCTAAATTAGCACATAAAGTATTCATAGACCAATACCAATAAAAACAAATCCTAATGTACTTTATTAAACATTTCATTCAAGCAAATGTGTTTTGTCTCTATCCTCTAATAGGTGATCATTTGTTTCAAAGGAGCATGCATGAGGACATTCAATAATGACATCTATTATCAAACCTTTACTGCAAGGTTTAAAGTGGTTAGCTGGATACATCATCTGGCATTGGCATAAAACATTAAAAATGGAAAAATCAGTCTCTTATTAGCATGTGTCTCATATTAGCTGGGCCTTTCCCTGCTGAGGTTTGGGGACCATGATACTGTAAAACACTTGGAAGATTGACTTTTATCAGGGCCATTTACCGAAAAGAAAATCCGATCTGGGCACACTCTTAAAACGAGAATACAGCGGATGGATATATCTTCATATAGTGCCAAAGGAATATTTACTAAAATGAATGAGATTTTTTTTTTCTTTATGCTACTATTTATGGCACTGACAAGGAGCTCTGACTCAAAACTGCAAGGAGGATATGCTTTAAAATAGTTCTTTAACATCTGTTATTAAATTTTTTTTCCTCCTTTAAATGAAGGTATTATCCTGATGGCCCCCCCAGGCTCCACACCTCCATTGATCACAGTGCACCCACACCGTGTGTCCCAGACCAGAGGTAGGGGGTCAGCTCTGAGGGAGTCAGGAGAGCAGCTTTCACACTTACCCAGTCCCTCCTTTCTCTGCTGAGATGACCAAAAAAAGGGTGGGGGGGGGGGGAAGAAAAAGACTGGCAAAGCTAAGGGAGCTTCCTCCCCAAAAGAAAAATGGACTAGACCTCTAGCATTTTCTGCTGGTCCTAAATTGTTTCACTTTCATTTTAATTTAAAGCTTTGTCCAATGCTATTTTTTTTTTCCCCTGACAATCACTGGAAATCCAGATTCCTTTCTGCAATTAAAAAACAAAAGGCAATTGTATTAGATTATTTCATGAGCTAGACATAGAGGAGGATATATGATTCCAGGCCTCTCCACAGGCTGGCTGAATCTCTGTCTAAATACTCTCTGCTTTGAGTGGATATTTAACTATCATCTGCAGTGGGAACTGAAATGTGCTGCTTTAGAAAAGCGGCTTGCATGCCAGGGTCCACTCAATGTAATGGTGTCTGCTTTGAAGATTATTTTAATCTTCCCCCACCCTTGTTCTGCAAGGCAAGAATGAAGAAAATGACAGCCCCATTATTAGAAAGGCAGCCTCAGAAACAAACGAATGGAGAATTCTCCGAAAGGATACGGAGGCAAAACCACATTTTTAAAAGCCCTTCCTTATTTTTGCAATTGCATTTTATGAAAGCAAGTCATGTTGGAAAAATACTGTTTTTCAGAGTTTCCTAGGTTTGATTTTGCATTTTGATCATGGAAATAAACTAAGGCATCACCATTGTGTTTCCTTTCTTTAGTTTTACTGTAGAGTTAGGGCCAATAGAGAGGCTAATTGTAGCCTTGGCTTTGCAAGAACTCCAAAGGAATGTTTCATTTTAGGTAAAAATTGTTTTCATTCAAAATATGCACAATGTAGCTGTTTCCTTAACTTTTAACATTTTGAACTTATAAAATACTATGAGTAGAAATAATTTAACAACTAATACTCCTTTAACAGATACACTTAAATATAAAACAGACTGCTCTTCTAAAAAGTAAGTTTTGAAAAAGTTACTTTACCAGAAAAATGCCTGTATTAAAAATCCATTTGTATTGATGACACACGTAATAACACTTTGATAAAGGAATTCAAGTCATAAAATAGTCTTTTATGAAAAAATAGCACCCGTGCATTTATTAGAAACCATTCTTTTACTCCTTCCTAAAAATTTGATCATAAGTGTGATACCTATAATTATCACATGAAGTAAAAATTGGTTCTCATATTCCCTTTGAAGGATGCTAGTTAAAATTAGTAATTCCTGACTGACCAGCATTCATTGTTCTGATGCAGAAATACATATTGATACTCATTCTGTCATTGTTCTACTTTACTGATACTGAAAATATGAAACCACGGACTGACTTCTTTGGAAACTCAGCATTCTTTCAGTTAGGTTTGAAATGAAATGTCTGCCGACATCTACAGATCAGTGCCTGAATGGGACAGAAGGTACAGCAGCTCCCATCCTCACTCAAACTCATGTGTTCCCTGAGCATGTACTGCTGTTACTAACATCTGGGTCACAGTCTCCCATTGCTAAGAAGGTAAATGGCTACAATTATACTCACTCAGCTGTAACTTGGGGAAGGAACAATCAACTCTTCCCTGGCTCAGACTGTGGGCTTCTTCCCTTTGTCCCTGTCTCTAAACTTGACAATCACCTACCCAAATCTTTGTAAGGCTCCAGCCTAATACTCTCCTCTTCCTGTTTTCCCCAGTTTGCCAATACTCTCCTGTATTCATCAAAGGTCTTACCACTTTGTAGCTTCTCTGTGTCCACTTTCTAGGATGCTTGCTCTTAAATGTATGGGGTCTGAGAATCTTCAAAGAGGTATGGAAACACTCCTTGATGGGAAAAGGAATGTTTTTTTTTTTTTTTTTATATATGCCAGGTGATTCGCCCTCCACACCTTTGGGAAGCTCACCTATGGACCCTAACCCTAGGTGTCTCTGAACCCGGTTGACAATGGCAACCTTCAGAGAAGCTAAGCAGTAATAGCAATGATTAAGAGCACAGCCTTTCGGAAGGTGAGACTGGGTTCATACTCTAGCTCAACTCTTCATGTGTCATTAGGTAAGACACCTGATTTTGCTGGGTCTCATTTGCTCATCTGTACAATTGCAGTGATACCTGTGTGAACCCTGGTGGGCTGTCAGGAGGACTAAACGATACAGTGGACCTAAAGGATTCCTTGGTATGTAGAATTTTAGCTCTTCTGTGCTGACACAAAATGCAGGAGATTTATTGATGGTATAGATGTTGTTTATCTCTTACCATGCCCAAGTCAAGGACCATGTATTCACTGCGTATTTAAAAAGTAGTTTTCAAAGTATACTATTGAGGCAAAACTCTTTGAAAAAACTTAAGAATTTTTGGCAACAGTGTTATGGGAACAACGTTTGCAGAATTGATGCATTTGCTTCAGAGTTTTAAACGCTTCTGTTATTATCTCTTTGTTCATGTGGTCACAAAGCATTCCATTGGCCACAACTAAACCAGTTCCTTCTCTTTAAAAATAATACAGATGGACTTCCTTAGGAGATGGTTTTAATATTGCCTGTCTGCCAGGGAGGAGTCTCCTCAAGGTCTCCTTTGTCCTTATGATTCCAAGATGAATTAGTTTTTCCGGAATCTTCTAACTCAATTATTCCAGAGGTAAATGACTTTTTATTCACAAATAGAAAAACCAACACCAAGTTCTCCTTTGTCACTTGGAAATGTGTTTTCTCCCAGTTACATGGAAGGATTTCCAGTTCTTTCTGACACACACAGTACAAAGATGCACATGGCCTAGCTTCACGTCTCTTTATTATTTCATAGACTTCAGTAAATTTCTGCTCCTATTCTTTTCCTTTTGAGATTTATTAATACCAGCTTTTAGTCATCTGTAAGCCCATCCATACTGGCTGCAAGCATTCTTGTTACCCTGGTCTGGAGCTTTTCAATCTGTTATATGTCTTTTGGGGTGAAAGGTTCACGTCTATAATATTTCTGTTTTGTTCATGCTGATGCAATAGAATTTTATAACATACAACAAAGAACTGGAATCTCAGTAACAGCATATGTAAAAGCATGTCAGGAGAAAGGGCAAATCCAGGACCACAGCAAGAGACCGAGTCTAAGAGGCCCCCGTCCTCAGTCATTCATCCCATGGGAGCCTTTTCCCAATTAATTAGAATAATGTGTCACCCAAATTGAACAACAGAAATCATCTTTGCTCTTTAAAACCATGAAAATTAGATACTTTGTACAAAAAGTCACTAAAAGGGAGGATTGTTAACTAAAGATTGGCCAGAAGCGTTTCAAGTCACAACTCCCCACTTTACAGCATCTCTTCAATCTCTACTAAACAAAAACAGAGTATTATTAGAGTAGGACCATTGCTTCAGCCTTAATCTGATCCCTTTACTCACTGGATTTATTTAAGTTCTTACCAAAAGCTAAGCTTCAAAGCACAAGGTACACACCATATTTCTCTTCTTATAATCTTGACAATGGCTATCATTACAATTGCAGGAAAACCGTGGGGCAGGGATAATATAGTAAAGAACAAAAAAATGCTTCCAAAAATTCTTCATAGTTGTCCTTTTATTGTGACTGTATTTGTTCCACCAAACTGTTTTTTCATAAAAACAAACGTTTGCTCTAACCAAATACTTGAAGGACTAACACAAGACATTTCAAGGAAGGAGGGGGATGTCCCAATGCTTTAGCATTACATTATCTCTGACCTTGAAATATTACCATAAGCAATGAGGTCAGAATCATCATCACAACATTATTTGGAGGTTAAGTCTTTCAAATAAAACTTACATTTTTCTAAACACTGTGAACATAGTGGGAAATGTTCTAATCATCTAAACCAGAATCACTTATTTCAATAATTAATAGAACTAGTTGTGAATATGAATTTTTAAAGAGTCAACACAAAAAGACCTAGATGATTCAGGGTAATCACTTTCATAACGATCGGGGGGCTCTCCCAGACTGTGTTCGTCCTCACTAATCACCCATTTCAAACCCCTGACTTTGCACGGGTCTCATTTTGATGGTCTAATAGTGTCAGGAGCAGATTTCAATGTCAATTATTTAAAAACCATGATAGGAGTTGCCGTTCTGGCACAGCAGGAATGAACCTGACCAGTATCCATGAGGATGTGTGTTCCATCCCTGGCCTCACTCAATGAGTTAAAGATCCAGCTTTGCTGTAAACTGTGGCGTAGGCCACAGCTGCAGCTCTGATTTGACCTCTAGCCTGGGAACTTCCATATGCCACACCTGTGGCCCTAAAAAGCAAAGCGAAAATAAATAAATAAAAAATAAAATAAAAATCCATGATCAAGGCTAGTACTGCCACCTGCCCTGAAAAAGTGTTTGCCCTTCCTTTCATCTCCTGATTAACATGGGGCTGATTTTCCAATTTATGGATTAACTATACCTTTTACTAGTTCTTTTTCATCCACTGATTTCCTGCCTTTGAGCCATTTCTTAGCTCATTTTCTTTTCCCAGAGGGGAAAGAGAGAAAATTAAACTCCAATCCATGGAATTTGCTGTGATGAAAGGTAAAGGAAGAGACTGGCAACCACTGGCTAAAATGAGGTTTGGGGATTTTCATACTTGCCTTGGTTCCGGTTAATCTAGAATATCAAGGGCCTACTTGATAGGAAGTCATTGATCCTTCACCGCCATAAGATGATTGAACCATGACCATGGCGGGAAAGCTATTCCCTAAACTAGAACTTTTCATAAGGTTTTTGAAACAAAATTATATTTATGAAGATAATTTAAGGTAAATCTTGAGACATATATTTAAGATGCATCATTTTGGAAAAATCAATGTAGAGCAAACATCTGCTCTGACTTTAAAATTATTAGGCTCCTTTAGTCAAAAAGTAAGGTGTCGCTGCTTAGAATTTGTTAATAGGTTTCTGCTTATTATTTCTCTAACAGAGTAGCCCAGCCCAAGTCCCCAAAGGGTTAATGCTGCTGGGTGAGCTGAATTCATGAGCATAATCCTAAACAAGTGAGGTGAAGTTCTATCAGGTCTATTTCAGTGTATCAGGGATTACCGCTGGCTGTCTGATCCTGCTGAGCCTCAGGGAGGAACATTCTATTGTATTTGAAATCCTGGCCAGGAAAGAACAGAAGGTTAAATGGGTGCCTTGCTCTGTAATCAAATATCACAGGCACTACTTATCTATTCAATGAACAACTGACGTAGAAAATCAATTAGGAACCAAATAGCTTCTTAGGAATTTTTACCCAGAAAGAGGCAAGAAATTTTTTTTTTTTTTTTGAGAAGAGTTTATTTGACAGGCTTCAGAGTGGAATACTACACATTCTGGAGCTTGTTTATCTACTTGTTTATTTAGTTTTCTAAAATATGTCTAACCCCATACTCTAGAGCTTCTGTCCTAATTTGCTGGCAAAACTGAGAGGGCGTTTCAGGAGTAAGGCTTCCACACTCTAGCGTAGCTGAATCTCAATCATTTACCTTAAAAAGGAAAAGCCCTGCAAAATGAGTCCACATGAAACACTGTCGCATTTGAATACAAGTTCTGAACAGTAATGCAAATAGATACTATTGTTTTTATGGAGTCGATCTTAGTGATCTTAATCTTTTACCTCTTCTGAAAAGCATTCCTTCAATAGGGAATCTTCTGTGAAAATATTTTGAGCATGGAGGTCCGACAGGAGGAGGGGGAGGCAGCCACAGCCCCTGAGCTCTTTGTTCCCAGCAGGAAGAGGCTCCCTTTGGTGGTCCCTTGTCTCCCCAACCCCCATCCTCTACCTGTCACTCTGAGTAGATGTCACAGTTCCTGCACACAGACAAACAGGCTGACCTGGCCAGGCTGCCTGACCTTGGACAAGCCTCAAATCAAATCTGGTTATTAATATTGGGGAGCGTCAAAACGCAATCTTCCAGACACTGGAGAATTGAGCCAGAAATTATGCAGGAGGCACCCCTGTCAATAAGAAGCATCAAAATGCTAAGACTTAAAAGTGTTCACCTGAGGAGGAGTTAAGAGAAACTTTTTCTTTCTTTTTTCTGTTCTGTGAATGCTATTGAGAGAAGTTTGCTCAGGGCCTTTATAGGCCTAGCTTATCTGTCCTTACACTTTCAATTATTTTTGGACTCTTTGCTTTATAAGAGTTCTTATAAGGTAATCCATTTGCAGGCAAAAGCAGATATAATTGGAAAAATATTGCCCTTTCATAGTCATGGAAGATATTTTACAAATGGGATGAAATACTTTTAATACCCTCATTGTAGTTCAATGTGCATATAATTTTAACCATGGGTTCTCCTTCTCTGTAATTGTTAGTCCCTACAACTTTCTCTCAGAACATATCCATAATCTAGGCTAAAAAGGGAGAAATATGCAAAACCATTTAACTTCCTAGGCAAATACAAAATGTGCTACAGTAATAAATGGATTACTCTTTCAAACCACTGCTAAAATTAAAAAGGAAATTTAATCTAATTTTCCTATTTACACAATCATTTCCATATTCCCAGGTTACAGGTCTCTTGAAAAGAGTTACATGCCCCTCACAATCATATCAAAATTGATCATTTGGCCAAAATCTCTTGTTACAGAGTATCAATATTTCCTGTAAAACTATATTTTGAAACTCATCATTGGAGTTCCCTCTATGGTGCAGTGGGTTAAAGGATCCAGCATTTTCTTTGCAATGGTTTGGGTCCCTGCGGAGGCACAAGTTCAATCCTTGGCCCAGCACAGGGGGTCAAAGGATCCGGCCTTGCTGCAGCTGTGGCTCAGGCCCCAGCTGTGGCTCAGGTCCCAGCTGTGGCTCAGATTTGATCTCTGGCCTGTGAACATCCATATGCCATGGGTGCAGCCACACACAAAAATAATTCATCACTAAGTTTTTGCTTAAGTAGGGACCCCAAACAATGCAACTGAAGAAAATGCATTTCTTCAAATCCTGAGAACTGTTCAGCTTCACTACAAATATTTTTTTAAGTAGTAAAATCTTTCTTTTTTCTGTGGGGAAAAAAAAGGATAATTTCTTTTGATTTTTGTTGTCTGTTATTCATCAAAAATGTTTCCTTTGAGGATACATCTGGACTAATGCATCTTTTTTTGTTGTTGTTGTTTTTTTTTTTTTTGGTCTTTTTCTAGGGCTGCACCCATGGCATATGGAGGTTCCCAGGCTAGGGGTCCAATTGGAGCTGTAGTCACTGGCCTACACCAGAGCCACAGCCACGCAGGATCCGAGCCACATCTGCAACCTACACCATAGCTCACGGCAATGCCAGATCCTTAACCCACTGAGCAAGGCCAGGGATTGAACCGCAACCTCGTGGTTCCTAGTCGGATTTGTTAACCACTGAGCCACGATGGGAACTCTTGGACTAATGCATCTTAATGATATATTTTTTGCCTAATGAACTATTCATTTGCGCTCCCTGTGAAAGTATACTCAGAGGCTTCATGCCACCAGGATGGAGACTCCATGGTATATAGAATGAAAGAATTATGTTACAGTCAACTACTCCACTCCTTCCACCTTCTGGTATTTTATATCAGTTGCTTCCTCAAGCAATACAAATCCACTGATGCTTTAATTTGTGACATTGCTAACTAACTGGTATTAACCAATGATGACTATGAAATGTCCTTGCATTTATATTGGCACAAGAAGATGATATGTCTGTCACAATAGAGCAAAATGCTCTGGGTCACACAAACATATAACACTGGACCATGTCTTTTACTTGAGCACAAACCTCCAAAGGTTTACAGTACACATACATGCATGCACACGAAAAATGATCCTTAAATAACCAAATGCCCAGGGTTCACTACAGGCAGAGCAGGAAACTTTTGTTCTGCACTGATCTACATGCATCAGCAGGACTCAAGTAACTGATCAAGTCAATCAAATTATTAGCAAAATCTTGAAATAATTCGCTTGATTTTTTTAAGCACGTTAACCCAGTGATTTTATTGGTCGGCTCTTTCACTGTGTGGGAAGAGGGATTGTTTTGTTTGGATCTTTTGTGGGAAAGAGGCTATATTGCCAGTGGGATTCAGATAGAGTTGGGCCCTGGCATTTTATAAGAGATCAAGGGTCAGCACAAAATTGATTGTTTCAAGTTGATCTATAAAAAAAGGCACTTCTTTATGAAATAGACAAAGACCCAATCTTTAACTTGCAAGTGGTTAAATGCAATAACTTTTCCAGAGCTGTGTGGTCTAACAATGTAGACTCTCTCACTTATGACACTGGGCACCATATTTATTTGCTTCTTTTTAGCACTGGTTGCCACTGTAGCTGCCAGTTCATCTGTATTAGATGCTACATTGGGAGAAAAGTACAGATAGCATTAAAATAAAATTGTCAAATGATAGACCATACAATAGACAGTTCAGTTCTCTTTCATAGACAAGATAAAGTGACATACACACATATATACACACATCCATGCCTACACAAACACACATGCGCACATACACATGCACACATGCATTTACATCCATACCTATGGCAAGAAAGAGAGAGAAAGCTGGCATAAAATAAAACTCTGAAAACAAACCTCAGAATCTGCCTTCCTAGAATAGTAAGAAAATGAAAAATTGCAGAATCATTACAGTGAGCTACAAATGAGCATGCAACCCAGCAGGCCTGTGAAAGCTGGCTCTCCTGAGACCTATAAGATTCCTGTTCAGAAAATAGACTATATATCTGCTGCCTGGGGATATCTTTGTGTACAAGGAGAGTGGATTTCTGCAACTATGATGAGGCAATGCAGGATTCCAAAAATCTACCAGAAAAGATATTCCTACAAAATTCAATCCAGGGGCCTTAAGTTTTTTGTTTGTTTGTTTGTTTTACCAACACCTGGACTCAGAGAGTGGTACTTGGGCCCAGCAATTCACTAAAGTGCTAGACCTTCAACAAAAGAGCAGGTCTTTGGTACAGAAAGAGTTTTCTTTATAAAGATCTGTCATTTTGCTTAGGAATTTTTTTTGTTTATTGCATATCAAAACAGGTCAGACTCTTGTCCTTAGAGGTAAAACAAGGAGCAAGACAGAAGGTCAAGGCCTTTCATGACTTTCTTGGACAGGGTATGCAGTATAAACAGGCTCCCACGAAGTCTCAGTGTGTGAATGGAGAAGACGCAGGATAGCAGAAGACACAGCTTTTCATCTCCGGACGCAGGAGGGACAGATGCTAATGGAGCTGAGCTCAGTACCACAACCACAAAAACACTGTCACTGCAGGCGTCTTCAGATCAATGGTGACCTTCCAAACCTACTGGTCCTGGAGTTCCCTGGTGGCTCAGTGGTTAAGCATCTGGCATTGTCACTGCTGTAGCTCTGGTCATTGATGTGGCATGGGTTCTATCCCTGGACCAGGGAACTTCTGCATGCCATGGGTGTGGCCAAGAAATTAAGTAATTAAATAAATTTTAAAAATCAATAAAGCACTGTTTTAAAAAAAAAAAACTGAGGTCCAGTGATCTTCTGATCTTGATGATCAGAATCATCCCTTTTTAAAATATTTTTTATTATAGCTGATTTACAACTGTCTGTCAATTTCTGTACCGCTGTACAGTAAAGTGTCCCAGTCACACACACACCCACACACCCACACACACACACACACACACATACATTCTTTTCTCACATTATCATCACGTTCCATCACAAGTGACTAGATAGAGTTCCCTGTGCTATACAGCAGGATTTCGTTGCTTATTCACTCCAAATGCACTAGTTTGCATCTACTAACCCCAAACTCTCACTCCATCCTACCTCCCCCCTGCCTTGGCAATCACAAGTCTGTTCTCCATGTCCCTGAGTTTGTTTCTGTTCTGTAGATAGGTTCATTTGTGCCGTATATTAGATTCCAGATATAAGTGATATCACATGGCATTTGTCTTTCTCTTTCCGACTTACTTCACTTAGTATGAGGCACTCTAGGATCATCCATTTTAAAGAAGAGATTCCCGGATGCACCCCCAGAGGTGTCAGCCTCGGAATCAGTATGATTTAAAAGTTCCAGTAGGGAGTCCAATTGTCACCTTTAGTTCATCCAAACTTCCATGCACATTAGGTACAAATCTGTCAAATGGACATGCATCCATTTCTACAATGCCTTTACACAAAAACATTCCACGACCCCCCGCAAAGTTTGAAAGTACTTGCACTCTGATCAAATCTCGCTGGTAAATAAATGCCGTTTTCTACAGGACAGCCAATATCTAGTGAATCAATTCCATTCAGCCCTGGTTACTTTTCTAAATACCTCAATACAGGGTCTCTTTCAAATTCTTCGCTTTCTTCCAAGATCAGAGGGAGAATTTGATTTACACAAATACCTACATGCTAATGACACAAATAAACATTCCAGATCAAACACAACTACTTACATTATTGGTTTATGATGGCAAATAACTATTTCTTTGCCTAATATGTGACTATGTGTTTAATGCTTGTCTCCTCCACTAAACTTCAAGTTCCACCAGAGGAAGGCCCGTGTCTGTCTGGTTTGATGCAATATCCTTACTCCCCAGCACAAGGCCTGACAGAGTGGGCTCTCAGTAAATGAATAAATGACATGATTGGTCAAATAAGTAAATAAAGCACAGGGGATGCAGAAACGTTGTTCAGTTACTTCTCTATATGTGATTATTACCCTGCTTCCTGTTTACAAGAAAAATACATAAACATATATTTGCAGATTAAACAAAACAGTGGAAAAATCTGAAACCTGATATATACATGTAACTACATCAGCAATTCAAGATGAGATACTTGTTAAAGCTCAGAATAAATTCAGCTCTGAGAACCACAGATGTGATTACGTGTAGACCAGATCTCCACTTGACCGTTAAGTTAATGCTGACTTTCTAATCATTGTGGTAACTCAGAACCCATTTTAAAGATGAAAAAATTGTGGTATCTGCCAAAAGGCAGAGGCAAAATTAATGCCAGACACAGAAGCTTTAAACATCATTTTTCAGCTTGTGTGAGCGCCACCGACTACTACGCATTTGCAAATTCACACTTGGCCGACTTGAAAACTGGTATTTAAAAGTGTAATACACAGTTCCCTTTTCTGTGGGCAAACTTCTAAGAAAGAATGGATATTGAATTTAAAGCACATAAAAAGACACACAAATAGTTATTTTCTCTGAGCTATATTTACCCATTTTCAAGCTGATGAGTGTAGCTACATTCCTCTTCAAAGCAAATTTCAATTGAAGGCCAATTGGAGGGAGAAAGTTAAGAATGGCTTTTCAGGAATGACAAGTCCTAGATATAATAGTGTAACCAAGTGCACTCAGAGAAATTAAAAAGGAAAGTGTCTTACCCGTAATAAGAAAAGCAGAAGTCATCTCCAAGTACAAAAAACATTGGCAACAGAGGAGATGTGCTGACAAGACACCAGTAATATTTTCCACAGAGGAGAAAAGCTTTCATCTCAGAATACATTTTCAAAGCTATTTTTGTACCTTAATTAAGATCTACAGAACTCACTGGAGTGTTTTTTTCCTCCATTTACTAATATATTAACTAAGGCACAGAAAGGCTTGCCAAAAACCACATAAGGAGTGAGAAAGTTGGTTGGATGCTTGTTTAAGACAGAAAATGCCTAACTCTCCTTTTAAACTTTTCTTGAGTTACAGAGAGTTGCAGGAAGATGGATGTGCAGATCTTCCACCGCCTTTCTCTGAGACATCACCCCACACCCCCTCTCCGCCACACTCCCGCAACAGACTAATAATGGGAGGGCATCTGAAGTGATACCCATCTTGTCAAGGAGCATTAAGCTCAACTCATCAGTGTTCCTAGACATAAGTGCCAAAATAGTCATCCAGTCCTTCAGTCTCACTGTGTTTCACCCTCAAGAAAGCAGCCCCAGAGAGTCTTTTAGCTGGAGATAATACGGGGTTTATCATGTTTTCTTGCGTAATTTTTTTTTCCTTAAAAACTTTCTCCATAGTAAGACAGAAAGAAGAAATTATGCAATGTTATGTTCCAACAGTAGGAACACCGGCAGTCCCAACCCTGACCTCACTCCATCCATGTCAATAAGCTTTAGGCAGATCAGGAGGTCTCTGGAAATGGAAAACATCAAGGTCATTTACAATTGCTTGAATAAAAAAGGATGGTGCCTGAAATAGACCATTTTATCACTGATTCATTAGACTGGCGATTAGAAACAAGTACGTTTTTATATCTCCAAAAAGGAAAAAGTCCTTCTAGTTAGCAAAAAAAGCACCACATAATATTTCACTTGCTCTACAGCTTTACCGCTCTGAAAACACAAAAATCATGCTCACAAAACATCACAAGGTGGGGAAGGGGAGGCAAGAGAGGGAGCATACTGAAATATACTCTTACTGTGCTTTAGTTTTCAACAATGGGATACCTTCTTTTACTTGTGTGGAAACAAATAACCACTTTATCAAAGTTCTGCAAGGCAGGAATCTAATTTCGTCCTTAAATACCACAGGAAATCTAAATATTAACTTTCGAGATGACACAGAGGAGTAAACATGGCTAAAATGTGTTATATAGAGTACTAAAAATGTCGCTACAAACTTCTGGAACTCAGAAAAGCTGTTAACAGGGACAATTCACAAGGGAAAATAAAGCACAGATAAAAAGTATTGTATATTTTCTTCTGACACCTGGGGAGTTTCTTGAGGACAGGAGCTGCCTCACATACCCTCTGGGTCGGTTTTACTCCCCACTGAGGACCAGCACAGCACAATGAGGACAAACCAGCTTTTGTGTTTTGCTAGAACATCAATCTAATGAAAGGTGTTTGCGTAATTTCCAATTTTTCATTCTTACAAGTATGGAGAATTCAGTTCATAAATATTTTTTGAAGAAGAGTGTATGAACCAGATAACGGTTTACATCCTGAAAGAAAAAGAACTAAAACCTACATACCGTTATCCGTGATTTTTCTTTTTTTCTTTTCTTTTTTTCGGCCACATCCATGACACATGAAAGTTCCCAGACCAGGGACTGAACCTGTGCAGCCTCCAAGACAATGCCAGATCCTTAACCCACTGCACCACAGTGGGAACTCCATCAGTAATTTTTCTAATTTGCCATCCCTCACTACCCCATGCAGAAGTTTCTAAATCTCTCTATCCATTTCATCTTTGCTTCTTTTCTTCCCCTCTCAGAGGAGGTCCTTCTCAAAGATCAGCTGTTATACTTAACATTCTTACATCCATGTGCTTCTGCCACAAAGCCTTCCTTTCTAGGCATCCTTCTCAATGTATCTTCACTGCAACAAAGCATCCCTTTTAAGACTATGGGTGCTGGAACCAATCCAAGTTCAAATCCTGACTTGGTTGGCATGGCTACCACTTCTGTGACTTTGGATAAATGGGTTAAGCTTCCACTGCCTTATCTTCAAAATGGGCACAATGATAGTGCCTACCTAAAAGTTTGCTGTTAGAATCAAATGAGTTAATATATTTAAAGAATTTAGAAGATTATCTGCCACCTAGGAAGTGCTCAATAAACGTTCATAAATTAATTTCCTTGTTGGACTTGTTGGCCATGGAGCAGAAGATGAATAAGGAGCATTAGAAGGATGAAAAACATCTATAACATTCTTTAAAGAAAAGGAGAAAAGGAGCTGACCAGGTACAAATAAGAAGTAACCAGCAGGTCCAGTTAATATTAGTGATTGCCATTCCAGGAATTCTACTCCTGGGTATAAACCTAAGAGAAATGAAAACAATGTCTACCACATAAACCCAAATATTCATGGCACCATTATTTATGATAGCCAAAAAGTGAAAATAACTCAAATACTCATCAACAGATGAGAAGATACATAAAATGTTGTTTATCCAAACAATGGAAATTCCATAATGAAAAGGTAAGAAGTATTGATTCATGCTACAATATGGATGAATCTCAAAAAAACACCATGCTAAGTGAAAGAGGCCAGTCACAAAGGGCCATATATACTATGATTCCATAGATATGAAATGTCGAGAATAGGCAAATCTATATAGACAGAAGGCAATGAGGGGTTGCCTAGGATCAGGCCAGGGGAGATTGGGATTTTTGAAAGGAGAGGGAAATGGCACAGGATTTCTTTCTGGAGTGTCAAAAACATTCTAAAATCAATGGTGTGATGGTTGCATAACTGCGACTATTTTTAAAAACATTTAGTAGGAGTTCCTCTGTGGCACAGCCGGTTAAAGACTCAGTGTTATCACTGCTATGGCACGGGTTTGATCCCTGGCCAGGGAATTTCTTCATGCCGCAGGTGCGACCAAAAAATAAAATAAAATAAAAAGTATTGAATTGCATGCTTTGAATGGGTGAATTTTGTTGTATATGAATTATATCTCAATAAAGCTGTTGCAAAAAAAAAAAGCAGCAAAGCAAAAGACAGTGGCCTCAACATTTGTTGCGCTGCCCATCTGGTAGGTTTTGTAGCATTTAACTTTAGTTCTTTCCTTTTCTAATCTAGAACTGATTTCTAGAAACTTTTATTCACATTTTCCTATAAAATTTCATGCTTAATTATTGAGGTTGCTGTCTCCTTCCATCATTTTCCCACCATGGATATCTGACAGTTGATCCATTTAAGAAGATATTTGCTTTGATTATCTAATGCTCTGAATTTCAAGGACAATTTTGAATCTAGGTGTCTTGTATCTGTTGTGTCTTTCAGACAAAGAAAAGAACAGAGTACTAATTAGATAAGTATTAATTCGAGAGAGCCTTTGCTTTGAAAGATAACTTTTCAAAAAGTGCTTAAGCCTTTGAAAAAAGATACCTGCCCCAACGGTGGTGCCTTCTGTGAGGGGAAAGAGGCTTAATGTGCCCCCAAGTTTGATGAGGCCATTTACCTCTGGAACACCTATCACTTTTACCAAATCATATCCTGTTCCCTGAACCTTTGATTAGTCAAGTGTACATACAGAACTGATTTCAGCGCTTGTTGACGAGTCTTGCACAACCTCATCAAAGTTTTATTATCTCCAGGCCCTGAGAACATGTACAATGTGCAGGAAGAGATTTCTGCGATCTACTTCAAAACAAAATAAGGGAGCATTAATGATTAAATCATAATCTTCATTGGTTTTTTTTTAAAGTAAGCCTTCATATACTGTATTCTCACTCCTACACTCGCCTCCCCACACACACAAGCACATGCGCACATGCACACCATTTGTTCTAGGGTTTGAACAAAATAGGTATAAGCAGGCCTCTCAGGATCTGTACTGAAAACATCATATTCGCATTTTTGCCTTTTTAACCACCAAACACATGAGACCTGAGTATATCTACATTCTTCTACACCCACTGATAAAGAATTAAATGGTTCATTTTTGGAAAAGTGTTAACAGACTTTAAAAAAAATCAATTGCAATGTATTTCTGTATCAGTGGTTTTCCAATAAACTATGAAGCCATTATATTTAAAGGGGTAGCCACAGTTCTACAGAAAGAAAAAAAAAATGACCTAGTCCATGCTACAGGAACTTACAGTAAATATTACACCTGAGAGTCTATTTTGAAACATGCATCTAGGTAAATGCTGAAAAAATTAAGCAACTAGAAAGAGATTTTTGCATTTATGATTAAAGATTCTGATTCTATTGCTGTGTTCATGAACACTCTAAACACTGAATAATTGTTTATAAGGGCCATCTTAATTTTGCTAATATTTAAGGAATAAAGAGAGCCAAAGATTTTATTTCCTTGGAAAAAGTTATTTATGAACTCCCCTTGGATCTATTTTTAAGGAATTTGTTTATGAGCTTGGGGAGTAATTTTCTCAGGAAATAGTCATCATGGAAAATCTCAGTATAATTGTTGCATCCAAATGTGTTTTTTAATTACTTAATTGGATAATAAAAAAATAAAACACACCAGAACTTGCTTTCAGTCAAATTACTTCTCAAAAGATGTTGAGGGGTTTCTGTTGAAAAAGTAGTGAGAGTTATCATATAGTAAGTAGGAGAGAGGAGAGTTTTCTCCTTTCCCAAGTATTGTGTAATGTAAAGTTACCAAATAAAATCAATTCTGAGAGTTATAGTCCACTGTTTACATAATTGCTATTTTAATACGTTAATCTTATTTCAAGAAAACAAAGCTCTTCATTTGGTGTAAATTTGGGAACTGTTGTCCCCCTCTAGCACATCTGGTGTCACCTACTGTGTTAGTGGTAAGTACTGAATATATGTTGAGTTTAAAGAAGATACTTTTCTTTTTTTTTTTTTTTTTTTTTGCTTTTGCTTTTTAGGGCCACACCCATGGCATATGGAGGTTCCCAGGCTAGGGGTCAAATCAGAGCTGCAGCTGCCAGCCTACACCACAGCTACAGCAACGCAGGATCCTTAACCCACTGAGCAAGGCCAGGGATCCAACCCGCATCCTCATGGATACTAGTCCGGTTCATTTCCACTGAGCCATGACGGAAACTCCTAAAGGAGATACTTTGTAAGCTTACACTCTTCCAGAGGTGATGGCCATTAGGCTTGCTCCCCAATTTCCTCCAACTGAACAATGAATAACCTGAGGCCCTAAGGACCTAGGCTGGGGTTCTTTTCAGGCCTGTCAAAGGAATAGACGTACTTAAAGTCTTTGAAAGATGCTGCCCCTCATGATTATTAAAGTGTCCTCACATACTTTACACACACTCACTGTTGGCGTTGGGAGCTTCTCTATGGCTAATACGTCTGTCATTTGGGAGCTAAGACTATTCTTGCTTTCCATTAAAAGAATATTCCGTTAATGAATGCAGTCGACCGCAGTAGTGTCAATAGCAGAGAATTTCTGCAGGATTGGTTGCCAGATTTAGGAAGGCAAGCATATCTAAGTAAAGTCAAAGCAAACGGTCCAAAAAAGATTTGGGCCATTTCACTGGAGTCATTAGAAAACTTTCGAGATGGAGAGAGAGAGGAAGGGAGTGCAGTAGAAACATATGGTGGAAAGAAAATTCCCTGGAACATTGGCACTAAAATGGATCAAAGTAAGAAGTGAAAGAGAAAAGTTAAGAAATAATAATAATAATTCAAAACAAGATTTTTTTTAAAAAAATGCTGGATAGGAAGCAAATAACTAAGACTTCCTCCAGGAGTTTGCAGGAAAAAGGGAAAAAGAGACTCAGGTTCTGGAAGGAAGTAGCCTGTGCTTTACTTGATACTGGGTAGGAAGTTAAATGCTTAGGGAGGCACATTCCCCCCTTCAGGTCAGCAGGGTACCATTTAGTACATTACTGCTGAAGTACCCTGGTGACCTGAATGAATTAATGCAGCTTTCAAAGGTGCTTAACTTGCAAGCACTGAGAGCTCAGGCACTAGAATTGATAAATATTCTATTAGTTCTTTCTATTTAATATACCAAACACCCCAAAATGCCAGTAAAAGGAAGTTTCTTTAAAGTGAAAGGATTCTGTTGTGACAGGAAACAGTCAGGTAGCAACTGTAACCAGCAGTATCTCCCTGCAGCTTGGAGATGCCCCAACAGGTGTGTAAGTTCATCATTCCAGTTGACTGCATTCCTACATTCTCCAGCTTTTATGTTACATCGCACCTGCCACATCTTTAAGGGAATCTGTAACTTGAAGGAATAAGAAGTAGGCTCCAAGATAACTCACCCTCGACAAAACTGTTATTTGCCTCTGCAGCTCCCAGCCCTTTTCCTACTTTTCCAATCCCCGCTCTTCTTATCCTCAAGCATAGCAAAACACGTTCCTTAGCCAAGCCTCATGCTGGAGACAAGGGCTTGGGTTGAGAAGAGGCCAGGGTGAGAAACTCAGCATGGATGCTTACTCTCTGTGAGGACTTGAACAAGAAATTTTGCTCTAAATCTCAATTTCCTTAGATGTCAAAATGGGAACAATAACATAAAACTGAAAATTGAATGAAATAATGCACATGAGATGTTTAACTCATTACGATTGTTTTCAGTATGTTCTCTGTTCAACAACTGGTACCGTTTTAAGAGGTGATAAATGGATAAGTCAATTATTAATATGGTTTCACTGACAACAGACAATCTGGCATCAGAAGAAGGGTACTTGGGGTAAGAGTCTTCCCATTAGCTCGCAAATCATGTAGAGACAGTTGACTGCCAACTCCATCAATAAATAAGGCTCTTCTTGACAAACAATCATGGACAAAAAATTCAGTACTTTAAAACGTGTAAAGCTTTCCTCCCAAATAGGAATTAAGCAATACAGTAGTAGCTCATGTCTTTATATCCTCAGCCCTGCATTCCACTCATTTTATCAGCAGATATCCAGGGACAAAAATTCTTCAACCCCAGCCTTCCTCTACACTACTCCTTAAAAACCAGTTAATCAGAAAATATATCAGAGTTCTTGCCATGGCTCAGTGGAAACAAATCTGATTAGGATCCATAAGAACGTGGGTTCGATCCCAGGCCTCGCTCAGTGGGTTAAGGATCCAGCATTGCCATAAGCTGTGGTGTAGGTCACAGATGTGGCTCGGATCTGGTGTTGTTGTGGCTGTAGTGTAGGCCGGTGTCTACAGCTCTGATTCAATTCCTAGCCTGGGAACCTGCATAGGCCACAGGTGTGGCCCTAAAAAAACAAAAAGGAAGAAAGAAAAAAAGAAAGAAAATATAACCCTAACTTTTATTCCTTAAGCGTCAAGGAGACAGAAGTGTATATTCTATGCTTTCTAATATTTCCAATGACAGAAGGCTTTAGGAAAATCTGTGCCAATAAAGTATTGAGAGTAAGGTCTCAACACATATTTCTATTTACATGTACATATTTTATATACATAAGTATTATATTTAAAGCTGCAAAAGTAGTTTTCCTTAAAAACAGGAAAACTAGGAGTCCCCAGTCTGGCGCATTGGGTTAAGAATCTTGACTGCAGCAGCTCTAGTCACTGCAGCAGCATGGGCACCATCACTCGGTTGGCACAGGGGGTTAAAGGATCTTGGTGTTGCCTCAGCTGCAGCAAAGATCAAAGGGGCAGCTCAGATTCAATCCCTGGCCCAGGAACTTCCATATGCATAGGTGCAGCCATAACAAAAATAAATAGGAAGCCTAAAATATTAATACAATATTATAAAAATGAGTGAAATGAAATGTCGCCACATAAAATTGTTATTATCTGTGATAGTAACAGAACTGTCATGACAATAATTTACCTTCAAGCAGAATTCTGACCAACAGCATTGTAGACTGAACTCAGAAAGATTCTCAAAGCGCAAACTAAAGTAGCATCCTGGATCCAGAAGGGAATTAACTAAAGTTGTAATCTGACACATTTTGCATTGTTTAGTAAATGGCTTTCTTCTTTGTTTCTAGGCAATGCATCCTTAGTGCCACTCTCATATTTAGAGAACATTAATGGTCCAACTGATAGAAAAGCTCTCTTTCACTTTGAAATCCCACCATAACTGTTGCCTGAAACTGATTGACAAAGTCTTGCAATGCAGGAAAGCAATAAAAGTCAGCCAAGACTTGCACGTGACATTGTTCTACATCTACTGATGACCCAAGAAAGCAGACACACTTGGTCTTTTGACTAACCCTTGTTGAAAAAAAAAAAAAAAAAAAAAAGGGAGCTTTTGAGGGCTAGTATATGGATTCAATGCTTCATTTGATGAATGTCCCTGCCACACTGGAAGAACCGAGTGAGTGAGGAAGCATCACCTTAGATGGTTTGTATCCTTTCATATTAATGGGACAGAACCTCCATAAACAGGGACATTTTAAAACCTGACCCAAAGTTAAGTGCTCAAGGAATGTTTCTGTATTTATTAAAAGTAAACTTGGATGTCATTTGGGTGTTCTGCAAACAGAACATCAATCACCACATTCCTTCTAGGCTGCAGAATCTGTGAAGATGTTTCCTAATGGGTTCTTGGGGGCTGCGCCTCCATGGTTGTTCTTCTTTTGAATAAATCACATCATCGTAAGCTCTCTCAAAGTACACTGACAATTTTGGGGTGGGGGAGGGAAGTGCCTTTGAAGGCTTGAATTATCTGAATAATGAACAAATCTCCACGTCTAATTGAACTCAGCCTGAGCAGAGGCTCAGACTCAAAGCAAACTTGGTAAAGCATTTCCAGTAGAACTCAGGCAGGCCAGATGTTCTGGAAGCAGAACCGCCGTCATTATGCACATGCCAGCTCCTCCTCACTCCACCCCGGGCCAAGACCCTTTCAGCAGCGGGAGGCCTGCTTAACATATGACTCTGGCCGCCTTATGGCATGGCATCTCAGCACCCATCTGAACATTGCAGCGATCTTACACCAGCTCCACCGAAGGGGACTGTTACTCAGAAGCCAGAGGAATATGCAAGGAGGGCATGTTGATTTCTGTTGTCTCAGGAATGAGGGATTTACTGCTTTGGGTTAAATCCAACGGTACCTACGCTTCACATGAGATGGAATGAGCACAAGTTACACCAAAAGGGTAACATAAATCCTAAGGTATGAGTGGACATGGTCCTGAAGTGAAGTGAACGGCAGTGCCAGAGGGTAGAAGTGTGTGTATGTGTGCGCATATGTGTAAGGAAGTGAAGGAAGCTCTTAAGGTGGGGCACGGCCCTACCACGTCTCCATCGTTGATGTAACTGTTGCCCTCTCCCCTCACACATCAGAAATTCATGCAGATGAAGTAGTCCCTGTAAAACCAAAAGCACCCTGGGAAAGACCTGCCAGTCATTTATACCCTTGAATGCGCGCACTACTCTGCTCTTGTGAAAAGGCTCCTCTCCCCCTTAATTACAGGAATGCTAGTTTTCTTGGGGGAATTAGCTGGGCAATCTTGCAATACAGAGAAGATATAGGTAGGAGAAAATGCAAGGACTTCAGCAAAAGGGAAAAGAGTCTAACGGTGTGTGCCTGACGTGCAGGCAGAGGGTAGCACTAGTTAAGGAAAGACGTGTGAAAAATAAAACAGGAGGGTTCCTGGTGACACGCTTTGCTTTCTCTAAATTGAGTTGGGGTTTGTTAACAATTGCACACTAAAAACCATTTTATCTATCCTGACATGGATGTAATAAGTTGCTAATACCTGGTCTAAAGTAATCCTTCTAGAGATTAGCATGTATGTATGCATCTATATCTATCTACATAGAGATATATCTATATATCTCTTCAGATACATTATATATATCTTGTATATATGTATATATATTATGTACACATAATATATATATGTATTATGTATATTATGATGTTATTACATATGTTTGAACATATGCATGTATTAGGTATATATATGTATATATTATATTATATGCATGTAATTTATATATTATGCATGTATATATTATGTATATGTATGGTATTACATAAGTATGCACACATGCATGTATTATATGAATATGTATTATATAATGTATATGTATGTATATTATGCACTTATGTGTTATATATGTATTTATGATAATGCATATGCGATATATATAATGTGTATATTATGTACCTGGAAAGGTAGAAATTTTTGACCATTTTTTTCCTACTGGAATACAAAGAGGCTTCTCAGCTCACAATGTAATGTATATTTCTCACCATGTGAATGCAGTGAGAATGTCCACATTTGTGCTGGAGTAGTTGAGTTCTAACACACGCTGTGCTTCAGCAAATGTCAAGCTTAAAAACAGAAGGAGACGTAGTAGATTGGGCTGGCCAATTACACTGCGATCTGAAAACACCAGTGATTTATTAGTTGCTGTTAGCTAACCAGCTGATCTCTGCTTGATCTGTGTATTTATTAGTTATAAGTATTACGCAAGCATGTATTGTTCTACCACAGAAACTGTTTTTTCAATCTCTGCCTTGTCTTTTTATATGAGAATACAACAGAATAATTTGAATCGTGATTACTTTTTTGCAAAGTAAATCTGGCACCTGGAATTAAATTTCACACTGCATTTCAACCTTGAAAGGAACAGAAATCTGAAACTAATACAAAAAGTTCAAAAATTTCCATATTCAGGTTAATGTTTAGCAACAGAAAAGAATAACTTTTGTTTATCTCTGAAAACAGCTTTCTTCATCTAAACAAATGACTAGAATAAGATTAAGAAAAACCTGTTTTGGTTTTTCAGATCCACACACATATTCCAATTTCCTTTTGCACAATGACTTTTATGCAAATGGGTACCACACAATCTCCTGACCTCTTTTACCATCACACGGGGACAATGACAGTTCAATAATTGAAATGGTACATATCTGGTATATTTGATTTTAAATTGCAAAGTTGGACTCGGGCCTATTGAAATGAAAATGCCTGTGATTCTTTGTTAATTCCAACCTGATCGGGTTATTATTTCCTGCCACTAAAAAAATAAATAAAGCAAAAAAGGCAGGTGAAGCTAATTATTCCATTTTTTGTTTCCTTGCCACATACTTTGACCAATGTGGTTTCTCGCATTCTCTTCTGTGACCCTCCCCCACACCTTGATTTTAGTTCTTAACCCGGATTCTTTCATCCATAACATGGATAATGAGAAAACTCCAAAAATGTTCCTTGGGGAAATGTTACACTAAAAGTTACCTAGGACTAAATCCCATGTGTCTTCCTTTGCTCACCATGGAGATGAGAGATTCACTCACTGCCCTCAGCCAATCTGAAATCCAAATATGAAAACAGCCTTATGGAATTCAGACAGACTCATCTCCTTCAAAACTAGCACATGCAGAAAGGAAAAAAAAAAAGCTAGTATAATTAAGCTTTTGACTTTGAACCAGCAAAGCTATGAACACCTCACTTAAATATACATATATTATAAAAGCAGCTGGAGCACAAGCGTGAAGAGTGAATTTGCATGCCCTGCATAGGACGGTGGTCAACCAATCAGCTGGCCAGAAAAATCTCAGCTATTTTTTTTTTTTTTTTTTTTGGCTGAAGCATGTAGTGGCTCCACCTGGGATCTCAGTTCTCAGACTGGGGATTCAACCTGGGCCACAGAGGTGAAACTGCCGAATCCTAACCACTAGACCACCAGGGAACTCTCTTGACCATTCTAAGGCAAGAATAAGGTAAAATGTAAATCTGAAATATTGTCAAAGTTTTACTTGTTCTCCCTCAGTCTGAATGTGTAGCACTAAGTGGTTTTCATTCTCTTTTTCTGGACACTTTAGAAAAAGATTGAGATCATTTAGGGGTAGACCCCACTGTGATGCATTTTTTTTTTTTTCTTTAGCTAAGGGTTGGAAGTAAAGTTTTTTTTAATGTATTTCTCAGTTTATGCATGGGTCCATTATTCATCCTATAGATATATATTGAAGACTCATTATGTGAGTATCAACTGACACAAATTTGTAGAAGATGCAAAGGCGTGAAATGAGAAAAATATAATCAAATCTAATAACGTGGTTAGCTGAGAAACACTGTTTTGACATTATACACACACACGCTTTAGCTTGCAACACTGACTACAGCTATCGATGCACTCAGTACTTTTTAATCTCACTTAAAATATACTTTCCAGACATTAAAAAAGAAGATTAAGGGCAATCTTCGGTTTTATTTTTTCGTTTGAATTTCCTAGCCCAAATTTGTTTCACCATTAAAATTTCTGGAGGGAGAAAATTCAAAATTGAATAGTACTTTAGAGCTTCAGAGAAGTCTGCTTGAAGAAATGAGTAAGCTTTTCTTAATAAAACAAAATTCCTTTTTAAAAAAATTCTAAGGAAAATAACACTGCCAAAAAAACGAATGCGGCTTTGTTTGTTTTTGCAGTCATCGTTAGCAATAGACATAAAGGTATTCTTTTTTGGAGCCCATATGGAAAGATCATCAACACATTCTGCCTCTGGGTTCTTTGCCAAAATACCATAACCCACAAGCCTTCTACCTTAAACATGAAAGGAAAGGTGTTGTTCTGGTCAAATAAAGAAATAATTTTTACTAGCATACGTCTAATGTTAAAGCTGCCTAAATCCTGCCAAATACATTAAAACAACATCTGTAAAACAGATTTTCATTAAATTGATCAGTTTCGAGTTAAGCAGCCAGGCAGATGATGCTTTTAAGCTACCCCCTAACCTTTAACCTTTAACCTCCTTAAACTCGAATAAGGACACACACTTCTTTGAGGTAATACTGCTTCAGGATGACAATGCAAGAGGTAAAGTGGCCTATTCAAATCGCCCTGACACATCACCACGCATAGAGTGTTAGGAATCAATCTGTTGTCAATGAGGAGAAGAGCTGTTTTCTCCCAGCTCTGTATTTGTCTTTTAACTGCTACTTGTCACTTTCCCTTAAAGTCTGAATAATTCACGATGCAAAATGATGTAAATTAAACTCCTAATGAAAATGAATTTTATATAGGCGATTATTGTCTAGTCATTAACTCAGACACTATTTTAAGTCTAATTTTCATATTTTAGCCATATTAGAAGCCATCATTTCTTTTTTCCAGGCCTAGGCCAATTTGTTAGGGTCTCATTTAAAAGCAATTAATGTTACTTATGAAGCAATTTTATTTTGCCGACACAAGCCGACCAAGCTTGCTAATATCCTCATTATGGCACTTGAACATCCTCTGTCTCTGCCTCACACGGTTTGTGTAAATCAGTTTAGAGATGGCACCCTCAACACATTGCTCTTCTGGAGGGTTTTTTCCCTAGTTCCTGCTAGAAAGAATGAATACTCTGTGAAGGAGCCTAATGCAAAAGAATAGAGTTCAATTGCCCAATACCAAGTTTCAATGGCTCAAATATTTCTCTCTTCAATCTTTTTAAATTCAAGATAAGTTTGTTCAAAGTGTGTCTTTATTTGTTGGCCTGACCATTTTTAGACCAGACACCTCAACGACACTTTGGTTTTTAAGAGAGAAGCAGATGAAGAAGATTGGGAGAAGTAAATGTGTATATGACATAATATTTTTAAGGTAAGGGTACAATACAGCTTTTGGTTCTGGGATCTAAAGCTCTCTCTGCTTTCAGACCCTCTTTATAAGCAAGTTTTATCTCATCTGGTTGTTATACATTCAAAGACAATATCCAACTCTCCCCAAAAAGGAATTTCAAGGGTCACCCCTGGCATGTAGCAAATTGCTCTGCAGAGAGTGAGGCAGGTCAATCTATGCTCGTGGAAGGAATGGATAAACTTCATACACACATACGCACATGTAAATAATCGTCAAACAATAAAATTAAATAACCTTTCCTGAGAAAATAAACAGTAATGCTCTACCCTTCTTAAGCTTCTCACAGGAGATTAATAAAACAGAAAAATCTGTACATTTATATCTTCTATTCACGACATGTTAATTTAAAGTGTTAGAGGAGCTCCGTGAATATAAACACAGTTCATGAATATTCTATATAGCTCCCAGGGTCGAGATCTATTATTTATACAAACAATGTTTTTTTTCTTTTTTTTTTCTCCTCGGTATTCTAAAAGTTTTAATAGGTCAGGTATCAACAGAAGAAAAGTTGACAATTGAACGGCTGTCAACTGTTGCTGCAAACGCTATGAATTATCATACAATTAATCTGTTATATTATATTTTCAATACCATCAACTTAGAAGCTTTCCATTTTACATTAGGGCCTGTACTCCCCTAAAACTGTGTAACCCAAATCTAATGCTTTCATTATTGATCCACAGAGAGCAGATATCACAGAAACAATGTTACAAATTCTCACACCAAGTCTTCAGGTTTTCACAGCTCAGTACATCAATCCAGCATTTGAACTTCAAGAAACAGCCCAAACAAACAGTGGCAGGCCAACCCAAATAAATATTCCAGCACCTGAGATAGCCACAGTCTGCTCTTTTCGTGGTCTGTTTACAGTTGGAAAGAATATGAGAAGAACCGGAGGTATTATAATCCCTGGTTGATTCCTGATAGTATAGTTATCACTGATTTCTAGTATAAATCAATAGATAACACTTGCAAAATGGATTTTGTAATCATATTTAGAGCTTGTTACAATGACTAATGGTTTGCAATATTTCCTGAATTTTAATATCCTCTAGACAAAAGAAGTTTTTAATAAGTTACCAAGTTATTCATCATAGAAATGAATCTGTTACATTTGTACATGAACCAAGACAATCAAGCCAATCCAGTAAACAAACTGCAGAAAATAAATTAACCAGTAATTAGGGTTCAGAGAAAGGGAAGACAAAGTAGGTAACAAATGATGTTCATCCTTTGCACGTGTTCATTACATCTGCATAGTTTTTTTGCCTCCTAATATAAAGACTCTATTTGCCATTTAATGAACATTTTACCTGTGCCACACCCATGCAGGCAGTGGGGAGTGGGGGAGGACTACTGGAAAGTCAGGCAAAATAACAACAGAGTGAAGTAGAAGACTTTCAACCGATACTAAGGGACAGGGTATTTACTCAATACCACTAGGAACTTATAGGAAAAAAAGCAAAAACAAAAACATCACACATGATGTTTGGATCATCATTGTTTGTCACCAGACAAAAGATGATGGACTCACAAGGTAGCACTGTTTTTGTCCCCTGCTCTCTAGAACCACTAACACTTAGCCAAGACTGATGCTATGTTGTTATTGTTGTTTTCGATCAATCAATAAAAGAGGTTTAAAAGTACTATTTTCTATATGAAAACAGAAAAGTGTTATTTATGTCAGGGCAACCAGTAATCAGACCCACTGAGAGAGGTGTAAAAAGGACACGGGGCAAATCTTTTAAGTAAATTCTCCAATTCCATCTATTTCAATAGGCTATGTTTTTTTGTCCTGTAAAGCTGAAACTGTGGATCTTACCCTTTTCTCTCTCTCTCTCTCTCCCCCTTCATTTACAGATTTCTGCTCCAAGCTCAGAAACAGTTAATTCCCTCCTCTACTCTGCGCCCACGGAAATGGATGTCACTGCTTACCTTGTAGAGCTTCAGGGCCGCCTCGTGCCTGTGATTGGTGGTATGCAAGCGTAATTTATCCACACTGTTGGTGTAGTAGTCACAGGCGTTACATTTTAGGTGCACGGGGTTGCCAATGGCAATGCACTTCAGCCTCCACTCATTGCTTTTGCCCCCTTCTTTAATGTGAGCCACCAGTTGATATTTCTGCATATGTTTATCAGTCTTGCAGTGGAGCTGGAAGTTGGCTTTGAGCTGAGTGTTGTAGTTACAGAGCTTGCACTGGTAGATATCTCCAATTACAGCCCTCCATTCCTCTTCAGGGAGAGAGCGCTCACTGCTCACATGCACGCTTAGGGCCTCCAGGCTGTCAGAGGTGAATTTGTTGCAAACAGCACACTGGAATAGCTTCAGCGCTGGGTCACTGATATAAGGTGACAGCTCTCCTGCAGTAAGGAGGGACAGGTCATCACCCATTAGCTGACCACTGGCAAGCCGGATTTCAGGCGGCAGCTCATTATTTACTACAGGAAAAGAAAAATTAAAAGGAAAAATAGAGACTAGAAAACACAGCACACACAAAGGAATCTGTAAAATAAAGTCTTGACAAGGAATGTGCTTTCTCTAGAGCTTACACTATAAAAAGCTGTAATAGGATTGAATCAGGATCAATTACAATCATCCCTTTCAACTTCTAAATTCCCTCATCAGATAGCTTTAATTACTCCTACTGGGCATGATGTCATTCTGAAATTTGTATTTTCGAGGGCAGGAAAGCTGATCAATACCATAACAAAACAGTCACGTGCTTGCAACCTAAGCGCCTAGATGATAAACTTCCATGAGCACTAATTGTTATTTCGCAATTTGTCTGAGAGCTTGATGAGATTTGGCTAATACTGGATGTGTGCCTGTAATCTACTGCCAAATATCTGGGATAAGGTAATGGTATTACTGTTAGCTTAATTATCTTCAGTCACAGACATTAAAATGTTTTGCAAAAAATATTTAATGAAAACTAATGGCATACCCTTTTGAAGCTCAAGTTTGATAGGTTAGGGCACAGTTGCCAAAATGGAAGCTATAAACCTCATGAGGTATCACTAAGGATGGCAGGTAATTAATGCAAATTAGCGTTAT
>NC_139386.1:63882500-63897500 GCF_054392235.1 Sus scrofa
TACTAAATTAATGGTCCTAGATTAAAAGGTAATGTTCTAGGACCCAAAGTACTTGTTATTTCTTTCCTATGATAAAATAACTTAGGCTGTTATGTGGAAGAAGATTCATCTTAATTGCAACAGTGAGAAAAGTTCTCAAACACTTTACAGCTTTGTAAAGGAGTTTCTGAGCTCTTTTTACTATTTGAATTCTGTAATACCTATACCCCTGCCACAGTTCTCAACCCACAAGAACACTTATCAGAATTATTACACACATACCAAATGCAGTTTTATGGAATGTGAAGTTAATAATTTTGGCCTGATGCTGAATGAACACCGCAGTGTCTCATCTCAAAATTTCTCTATATGAAATAGATCCTACCTTTTTATCTTATCTCAATAGAGCCAGAAGTAACTTTCAAAACTGTAACAACATTATTGCTATGTGAAGAAAAAAAAAATAATGAAAACTATACTAAACAGAATCCATCACAGGTCAAAGCAATGTGGTAGGCTATATTTTGTTACAATACTCCCACATAACTTTAGACAAAATTGCCTATCAGTGTCTTCTCATAAACTACACATTAATCAGAAACTAAGTCAAATAAATAGGAAGTCTTCTCTACAATCAAATTTACATTTCATTCCAAAAGCAACAGTAATAAAACTATGTGAACTGACAGAGCTAGTAATAGATTACCTGATTTTAAATGGGTAGCTATAGACTAAGACTATGGCAATGTCTACCAGCATATTTTGATGGACTTGCTTTAGTTTGTGCGGTTAAAAAGTTATTTAGATATGTACTGTAACAATGAATATGATGATTTCACTGTCATCAGTGTCTGACAAGATTTTTCTTTTATCAGCGTGACCCATTTAGGAAATTTACACTAAAGTTTATTATAAGTCCCAGTTAAAAGACCACAAAGACAACCATTTAACCTAAACCACAGAATTCATCCCCAAATGACTCTGTAACAAGTAAACTCACTATAAAAGTTGCTTCTCCCTTTGAACTGCTTTCTACTTAGCCTTCACCAATTTCTATTCTCTACTACTAAACAGGCTATTTTTAAAAAGCACCCAAGTCCTCAAGAAATCCCCAAAAGAAAACCTAATATAAATTTAATACTAAATGCAGAACAATACATACCTGCTGGTCTGCTTAGAATATGTGTACACAGTTTTTGGTATTCTCAGTAATTCACAAGATCAGTGACTTTGCTCATGTAAAATCCCTTTTTCAGAACTAATGGACAACATGCAGAAAAGAACTTTCTATTGCTCGTTCTGCCTTGCTTTCGTCCCGAAGTCACTGCTGACTAAACTCTGTTCTGCTAAAATGACCAAACCCACCTACGAGGAGTCTGGCTAATGAAAGGGGGTGCCTTCTGAACAATGGAAGAATTCCTTTGCATTCAGAGAGCAGAGTTCCCATTCGAACCCCAAATCGGAGGGGCCAGTTTTACCTCTGTTTTTAATTGAGATTGTCCCAGCCTTCCTCTGTGGCACAGCGAGACAGTGCTTGTGAAATGATTAAAACGAACGTGATCTGATCAAGAGGACAGAATAATAGGAAAGGAATGCTAGGTTAGCCACTCTGCTAAATGCTGGGAAAGAAGACCTCGGTGCCCCTTTGCCTATTGTTTTTATTCTCAACTGCTCTTTAGTCATCTCGTAACACTGAGTCTTTATTCCATTCTAAATGGGTTAAAAGTTGTCCACTTATAAGGGAACGTGGTACTGAGTTACAAATCCTGTGTATATGTATGTGTGTGTGTGTGTATGTGTGTGTATATATATGAAATAAATAAAAATCCTTGAATTATATCAAGTTTCCAAAAGGTCATCACTGTCTCTGCTGTGGCCTTTTCCCCATTCCAAATCCTCTATCAATATGTCATAGTGAGTTAGGCAAAGACAAAAGAGAGGCGCAGTGTGAAAACGGCACATATATCTAATCCTGACAAAGCAATGAATAGACCTTCACAAGTATAATTATACTTGTTTATTTGTTGCCACGTACAGAGAACTGATGAAAAAAAATCCATCAAAGTGGTATTATGCAGACACCAAGAGCTTCTTTTCTTTGGCTGCTAAAGCCACATTGAAGCTTAAATTCCTTATTGTTAAATTCAGAAGAAAGGAAAAAAAAAGATTTTTGGCCAGACTTTTTTTTTTTTTCTTCCAGTTTCAGTTGCTGACAGATCTTTTGTGTCCTAGGCTGTATTAGCTAACACTGCTACCTCATCTCTACCCATGTTGGAATTCATAATTACAAACTACTGTACAGAAGCTTTAAGAAGGGTGTGGTGTGCTGACCAAGACAGGAGGATAGTAAAATTGGCCTTTTCTCACAGTCTGGGTTTTGATATATCAAAACTCAGGTAAAATACCTGTGTAGAAGCACCAGTTACGTCAGAGTCCATCTTTGATCTCAGTCTTTTAAGTTGGTTGCTGGTGATTTTCTTTAGTCAGCTTTCTCTGCAATTTACTTATTTTAGTATATGCTTAGTATTTCATAAAAGATTGCATAATCTCTTTCCCATTGCAGCCTTAAAACTGTTAGCAAGAAGGAAGGCAAATACAAGGATGTCAAAGGATAGAAAATGTTAAGTAGAAAGATTTCAGACCCAACTATTAAGGGGCCATTATGTTCCAATAGACACCAAATCAAATAACTTAACAAAGACACATTTTTAGAAATGGGGTAGGGGGAAGCCAAATAAGCTTTTTTTTTTTTTTTTTTGTAGGATAGAAATATATCAAAGTAAAAGCAATCTGCATAGTTAATGTTTGTGAGCTTTACAATTTAAAACAGAAAAGCTGTAATTTTTCTTTGCTGGCAATCTGGAAACACTCTGGAGTTAATTACAGCTGATTCGGAGTGAACCACACAAACAAAGACCAGTCTATGTCCAGACAATTATACTGCATTAACCAGCTTACAGCTTCCTGCTGATGTTTCAGGGCTCTTCTGTTACACCCTTCTACCTTCCCAGCACGAGAGAAAATGCTTCTGCAAGAAGGAATTAATGAACAGAGCTGCAAAAGAATGTGTGACGACCTCTCCTGACACGGCAAAAACTTTCCACCCATGTCACGACAAAGGGGAGAAGGTAATTAAGTTTGAATAGAAGGATGTAACCAAATATAGGAAGCATCCAAACCAAGCACATTTTTAAAGAGGGAAAGTTTACAAAGACAAACCAGCATGTGTAAGTCGACGAAGTCATTTTCCTCCGTTGTCCTCTCATCTTTCTCTTTAAAACCTAAATTTGCTGTGCAACACAGATTTATTTCCTTCTCTATAAACAGGACCCTTAGAATGGATGCTTAGCGCTCTTCTGCCTCTCATTTTTTCTTTCCCTTCCTCTTCCTCTCGTTCCTGTTCCAGCCTCGCTTTCCCTCATTCTCTCTCTAAATCTCCATGGACTGCCTATGACAATTACACATCATTAAACATATGTGTTAGAGAACTGAAGAGCAAAGGTACACTTTCCCAATGAGTCCCTTAGCCCTTAATTTGATTAGCTGTAGGAAATAGGAGTTTTTCTTGGGTTTTCTTCGAAACTTTATTTATTTATTTTTTCTTTGCAACTTTAATCAAACTCCAGTTACTCTCCTTAGAGAGAAATCAATGATCTCTCCTTAACCAAATTACACTGTTATATGACTCATTTTATTTGTTTGCTTCGGGAAAATTTCATAATCAGTGAGCAAGATGGACCTAATACTTTAGCTATCCTCTGTAAACAAACTTTGGTCCTTTTAACCAATCTAGTGGATTTCTAATTTTCTTATTCATTCTAATTGAAAATGAATAGTTTGCATTGGTGTGAGACAAGGATATGAACTGTAATTATGCTCAATGCCTCTTTCTGATTCTTTCTTTGATACTGTTTTGCTAGTATTCCAGCTGACATTGGGGCTTCGTAGTGATTGCTTCATTAAAGGGTAAGGATGTCCTAATCAGCTAAAGCATTACTAGAAAGCTATTGTTTGCCAATACTGTGAGAATATACAGACTATTTTTTGCTTTTTTGCTTTCTTTATATAAGACAAAGGTACCTCTGAATGCCATTGCCCAGCCATAGTTAAGTATTAATCACCTTCCTTTTATCTCATCTATGCAAAGTAGGATTAGAGTTAAATGACTGTATGGTCCGTTGCCATTTTTCCTCCCTAAATAAATATGAATCTATAAATCATCAGGTATTATGTTAAAATACATATAAATAGATTCTCTGGAAATACTAAAAGGCTGTGCAAATTAGTCACTTTTACAAAGCATCTCAGTAATGGACAGAATCATTTTTCCCTTCTCAGATTCCTCTTCCTCCATCCCCACCATATTTGAAAGTTCAAGTAAATAATACTTGGAAATACAAGGCTTAAACATGGAACCTTTTAGTTTTCCTTGGGAAAAAAAATAGACTGAATCAATCATTTTTAGAAATGTATAAATCATATTTGCCGTTTTTCATACATGTGCATTTCTGGTCTTTAAAATGTAATTGACTAATCTCTCTGGCATACATATATCTAAGAATGTTTAATTGATACATCTTTTAAGTTGTCACCTAGGAACATTTTAAAAATTCATCTTAATTGGTTTTATTAAGGTTAATATAACTACAGAATATTTAGCTTCAAAAACAGATTTACCAGATTAGTGAAAACCATTCCACACATATACTTTGCTCATGGGCAAGGTGAAGATGATATTTTCTAACATGTACATGAATTTTTTTCTTCTTTGCCTATTAATATATAAAATTCATTATTGAAATCCTGATAACTAAATATTTAAAGGAGAAAACAATAGTATAGTTATTTATTTCATGATTCCCACCAATATAATCTCATAACCAATACAACATAAGTGTAGAAGTGTGTACATTCTTACTATTTTCTTTTTTTGAAAAATGTCATTCCTTACAGGCTAAACCTACCATAATTATCTTCATAAAATTAATCACAGGTCAGGTATTCCTGCAAACATTCCTATTCCCTGAGCAATGATTTCACATGATTTCAAAATAGTTTTAATGAAGAAAGTTATATGCATAATTTCTTAAATCACTACCAAGTGCCTCTTACTATCCAAGACTCTTAGAGACTATCAAATACAAGTCTCTTTATATTCTATGTAGCTATTTAAAATCATTTTATATTAAAAACCACATTAGTACCAACATAATAGAGAACATAAGCGGAAGGCCAGGTTTTTCTGGATGAACTATTGGCAAATTTATGTTTGATCACTAAGATTGGTTGGTTATTTTATTTATATTATGAAGAGCCTTGTGTTTGCTTTTTGTGTATGTGGGGGGGGGGGGTGTTTTGTTTTGTTTTGGCCTGAGAGTTAATTTGACTGCTGTCCATAAGTGAAATGAGCAATTCAGTAATTAACTTTTGTGTTTTAAATGTATGAACTTTAATTAGATTTCATTATAAACAAACAAACGTCAACCATAATTATAAGCTCCTTGGTTTACCCACATATTATCCCTTTTCAAACAAACTTGATGTCAGACAAATTAAAATCAAGCAGCCAGCAATTTTGAGTTGAATTTTACATGATCTGCTGGTAACCTGATTACTTTAACTTCAATATCATTACAGGAAAAGTATTTCAGGAAAAATAATGACAAGAATTCCAACAGGAGACAAACTTAATTGTATTGATTCAAAAGATGCATGTTCATAGGAACCATGTTGAAGGAATAATGTTATCTCAAATCTACAGTTTCTATTAAAATGAAATTGTCCAGCATGAAAGAGGCAATTAAGATTAGTGTCTGCAGAACTAGAGATACTAAACTAACTAAATAATTACGTGGGCCCAATTATCTTATACTTTAAGTAGCAAAATATCAGTGTGGAGTAACTATAAGACATGGGGTTTGCAGGTTTATTTACTGACTGGTGTATCTATTAGGACTAAGAACAAGTGGAGCTGTCAGGACATAATGAAGGTAAATGATTAGTTAGCACCAAGCCTGAACTCTTCTTCAATGCAATAAGAGTTAATTAAAGTTTACCACCAAACATCAACCAAAGCAGGATGTTGATCAGGTTTCAGCATTAAGTGCAAACAGACAATAGTTGGCAGCAATTAGTGCAGCTATCAAATGACATGCAATGATAATTATACATTTAAAACTGCTAAAGAGCTGGGGGAAAAACTAATCAGCCTCTTTGACGACAAATACTCAAAGGGCAGGAAACAGGTATCAGATTATTTCACTTTAACACTGTAAATCAATAGAATTAAACAAGAAAAGGTTGCATGGGTACATTATCTGAAAGAGAACAGTTCGCTGGATCCAAAATGAAATAAATCTGCTAGTACTGGTCTATCAAAGATAAGAACTTCTGTGGCTAAAGAAAATCAGTTACTTTTCAATTAAAGTTTCAGAGTGAAGTCTGTATAAAGAAAGTTTAGCTTCTGGGTTTTGTGTAAAGTCAACAATGCAACAAGTATTTCCCCATTCATTCTTGCTATTTAAATTGAGTATTGACTTCCACTCTTAAGATACTGTCAAAGGTACTTTATGCCTGAATATTACCTTTGTGTCCTCCAATACTATCTCCCTGAAATAGTTGTCCATGTTGGGATCAAAACTCTTTGAATATAGCTAAATTTCAAACAAAAGCCAGAGATGCATGTTTAGTGCATGTTACTGCAGGTCTTCCTTTGATTCCTCTCAAATCTACTGCTTCAGTCTTGCTGGAATCAATGAGCTTGTATATAACACATCCCTTAAAATACTGTTAATAAATCACCTCCTTTTTTACCATCCTTTCTGGCCTGTGGCCGAAAGCATGGCTCCAGAAATGTGCCCATCCTCATGACCCACCCACCCCCACCCGCTCTCCCTTTTCCCAACTAATTCTGTTATGTTAAGGATTTGAACACAGTGTTGGCTAATCCCAATATTTCCCTGGAGCTAAATCTAAGCCATGGCTGACTCGGAGCGCAAAAAAATGTCTTTCTCCAAAAGCCCTTTCGCCCCCTTCAGCAGTCATACACTCATTGGTCCTGACATTTTCACTTCAGCCATGACAAATGAGCTGATGACTCTGATGTGACTGCACGGGAGGATGGCTTTATCTAAAGATATATCATTAACTCTCATCACCATCTCCTAATATGGCTCTTCTGGGTTAATGTGTTGTGAAAATTTGAGGAAATTTTTGTGTAAATATATGCACTTTAAGGAGGAAGAGACCAACTTCATCAAAAGGAGAAAAGGGAAGCCAGGGTGGACAGAATCACAGAAGGGGAAGGAAAAAAAAAAAAAAAAAAGACCAGCATTAACTAAATGTTGCTCTGGGGATTTAAGCAACTCGACTCAGCCTCTGCCCCAGTGCAAACCAGCCGGCTGACTGTCTCTTAAAGGCCCCGTCCCCTCACCATGGGCGGCTGGAGCAGAGCATAATCTGTGAAGTGGCACAAATAAAGCTTCTCAGATGAACACGGCTAATCAACCCGCAAGCCCATTTGTTTGTTTCTGTCCCCGTGCAGGACATATTTTATTCGTGAACCCTTAATTCCCTGTGTTATTAAATCTCCCTAAATTCATTTTAATGGGAAAAGCGATTGTCAAAACCCCTTTTCCTCTGAGATCATTGTGTTCTTCAATTAGCAAGAAGCAATCTTTTCCCAGCCATTATTCAATGTGGGACGCTTCACGCTTTCAAGAGAGGGGAAAGGCAAGTTTTTCCATTTAGCTTGAATACCACAACCTTTAGGTTAAGTTAGAACCCAAGTTCCAGTTACATCGTTCTTGTTGTGTATACTGTGGAGTTTACAGAGGAGATACTTGTCATAACCTCTTCTCTCAATTCATCTGAGGACACACAGCCAATCAGAGTCAACTGTAGCATAACAGACCTCGGGGAAAGGAGGTCAGGCTTTGAGGTAAAGTGCTATTCACTATTGGACCATGCAAGGAGCTCTTTATTCCTGTTCTTATTGGCATCAGTCCCCCTTACTAGAGCAAGAACAAAGCCAAGTGCTCGTGTGAGGTTTATGAATAAATCAGAGGTGAGCCACTTTAAGTGCTGCCCATGATTTCCTTGTTGACAGTGAGCACTTAAACAGGCTTCTATGACCAGCAACTTCTGGCAAACCGCAATGATTCCTAATCTGCACCCTGCCTCATTTCAAGAACTAAATGGCCCGCCCCATTTTTTTTCCTGCAAGTTTTCACCTTTCAGGCAATTCTGGCCCTCTCTCCAGCAGTTTAGCTTTTCAATCCCAGGGCCGTCAGCTGGGCCTCGGGGGTCATCCTGGAAATTGAATACAACTGAAATGTTCCTTTGCTTGGAAAAATGCCACCCCCTCCACAACAAATCTCTGGCATAACAGAAATGATTCTCATATTAATATCATAGAATCTTTAGATATGGGAGGAGCTAAGCCAACTAAGGTAAAAAACCTTAAAGGATTTGCTGAAGGGGACACACACACACACACACACACACACACACAAAGTTAGATTCTCATTGGCTGTGCTCTGTAGTCAAACGATGTTTCCCAGGAAGTTCTCTGAGCTTCAGTTTTCCTGTGGTTTAAACAAGGAGATTGTGCTACATCCTTTCCGACTGCAACAATCTATGGTTCCAATAGAAAACCCATTTAGATTGTGCTGGAAGATTGTCTTCCCTATGGAAGTTTCCAAGATAGACCCAAATGTTTTTAAGGTAATATTTTTTTTCAATATCTGGATTTCAAGAGGAGAGGTATATCCCAGTAGTATAGTAAACTGAAGTGCTCTATTTATGTTTTTAATTAGCAATCATTTATTTTTTTTCACATATTCAATAGCTATGTACTGAGGATATTTACCAAGGTTATTTGCCAATATTTCCATTACGGGGAATACAGTGACTAAACAGGCATGGGTGCTGCCCTCATGAAGGCTGAAATTTATTTGAGGAGACACTTAAACAACCGTCATGAAAAATGCCAAGGTGCTAATTATTTTCTTTTGATGAAATATACCCTTACCCTATCAGTATTCAATAAATGCTCAGCCTTAAATAAATGTGCTTCAAATGAGTTTTCAAGTCCAGGGCCATTTATAAATGACCAGAACACAGGCAATGCACACACTTTAATTTTGAAGAGAAACCTGAGGAAAGATTATGCACCAAATATATGTACATGTCAAACAAAAAATCAATCTTAAATCTGGGAAATTGCTATCTGAAATACATTTATATTTTCCATAGAAATACAAACAATAATTTTAAATGTATGTGTTACATGTACCACAAAGGGAAATTATTAGATATTTAAAAACCAAAAAGAAAAACCATAATAGAAATAGATTTTAGTTTAGATGGTCGAAAAATTGCATTGATAGATGTATTAACCCTTAGAGTGAATCTTATCATCTTTGAACCTGGGCCGTCCTCCTCTGAATAATGCATTCCTATGGACAGATAATGGCAAGTGATCTCCTCCACGAGACAAGCCAAGAGGAGACTCATAACTTGGCTATAAAATTCCCAGAAGAAAATTTAAGGGTTCTATAATATTACTGGGATATTAATAACTGGATCTTTCCCCTAGGTTGGTATAAATTTTGGTCAGCAGGGTGCCATCTAAATAGTATTTATTCTTCTTTCATGACATATCAAAATATCATAACACCAAGTGAATAGGAAGGCATTTCTATGGCATCTAATCCAGTTTGGGGAAAACCTCTCATTCAAAGGCTTTCAAACAGGCAGAGTCAGGATCAACACTGAAATAAGTTTTGTGGTCTTTTCTATTATTGTATACCACGATCAGCCTGGAATCTTGAGTTCCTGTGAACAGACTAAGATCTGACTTACTTAAACACTTTTGCTGTTCTGATTTGCTTCTTATAAAAAGACCCCAGAAATGCATTAAACATCTAGAAGCCCCTCAAAACCCAAGCAACCTATGATGATGAAGAGTCAGATAATAAGGTGGAAGACTGTCTGCCTAGATGTCACCTGGGTATCTGTCAAGGAGAAAATAGGAGAAGGAGGGTTACTACCTTTTTTCCCTAGTTCTCAGCCATACCCCTTGCCTAATGCCTATCTCCCTTGTCAAGGAGCAAGGCATCGCTACTTAAAGGTCTATGTAGATTTGCTTTATCAAATACTCTTCAGTACAACTTTATATTAAATCCAGCTCTTGAAAATAAAGAAAAGAGGAAGAAAGGGTATTAGGGGCTGTCTATAGCCACTTATTTTAATGTTCACAACACTTTAGTCTTATGTAATCTCTACAGCAACTTTGAGATACAAATGAGAAATCTGAGGCTCCGAAAGATTAAATAACTTGGATAAGGCCATCGGTCAAAAGAATTTAATCCAAGTGTCTAATAGATCTAATATGATTTCTGTTGGTCATTGAATTGTCAAAAAGTAGAGTAGATTTTCAACTGTCTAAGGCTTAAACTCATTTCAAAAGGAAAAAGGAATCCAAAGTAAACAGAATCAAAAGAATGTCTAGTTTTAAACTAGACTTCATTCTTTCTGTACACTGTGCTGCCTCTAAAACATCACGGCGTTGTGTTCACTTACTTTCCTCAGACAAAACAGAAACCTCTTGCTTCTTCACACCATGTTCATGATTGTTAAGAATACATTTTAAGTCACTTAGTTCATCGGTCCTCTTATGAATCACAGACTCATCTTGACCATTCAAAGCACCTAGTCTCACCTCCTACTTAAAGCAAAAACATACTACAGTCAGGTCACAGTGACAAGAGGCCATCCAGATTCTGCGTGTCTCCCTTCAGTAAACAGAGAACTCACTCTCGCAGACGAGACAGTATCGCTGTTGCATAACCACTGCACCTTTCCACTGTTTCCACCACCTTTGTATCCATTCTTAGAACAATCCTTTTCCAAGCAGCCAGTACAGTTGAGTGACCATGGGTCCAAGAATTGGGGCAACGGGGTTCTTGTCCTGACACTTTCCTCCCTTGCTAGCTGACTCAGCAAAGACGTCTCCAGAATTCAACGACCCCATATTTTAAATGAGCTGGTTGAACTGAAGTCCTAACGCAGTTCCCAGGATTTAGCACTTTGATAATTTCCTGTTGTCGTACCACCCTACCTGCCTTTTTCGGTTGCGATCGTGTTGGCCAGTTCTTAGAAAATGAAAGAAATTTAGTCTATGGTGGGAAATTGCACGGGCTACCCCTATAAATACATCTAAAGAGGAAAAAGAGTCACTGCCATGGAAAGAGAGTGGAAGTGTGTGTGTGTGTGTGTGTGTGTATGCACTCTTTGTATCTCTTAAACCAAAAGAGATGACTTACTCTTAATTCATTAGTGGGCTGATTTTAAGTATTAATTGCCTTATTCCTAAATGTCTGGGGGGAAAGAACTAAGAACTGTATTTTAGAAATTCACATTAAGAAAGACTTTCAGGTTTAAGGAAGCTACTTTGGGAAATGACTGGGCTTCTTCAATTGATTCTTCCAATCAGGCAAAATGTAAGTTTCTTTATAAACTCCCCGCTTAGAAAGTTTTGTTTTGTTAACAGTACAACCAGGTGGTATACACCAGCTCATGTGTTTTTGTATTTTAACATTGTTAAAGCTATGGATTTCCTTTCTTCTTTACAGTGAAGGAAAAGAATTTTATGGACAGTTATAAAATGCATATTTTAACCCAAAAGTCAATTTTTCCTGGTTAAAATGATTTAGATCTGAGTCAATGCTTGCAGAACGCGTTCTGTTTTTATGGCTAGAACACAATGGAATCTATAAACTTCGTCTTTAGAGGTACGGTGCTATAATGTGTACCGTTCAGAAATTATCAACTGTGCACTGCTGTATCCCCAGGACAAGCAAACATTGGAAATGATCAATCATCTAAATATATGATGCTAGTGCGTGAACCCCTGACCTGAATGACTAAAACACCTACTCAGGACTTGTCTTGGCCCATCAGGGCATTATGACATTTTAACCAAGTCGAGATGCCCCAATTCTTAAATCTTATTTATTTTTTCAATCTCTAGAATGTTAATGTGGCTAATGATATCAGAGATAAGCTGCCTGCAAACTCTGATTGTAGTGTCAAAGCCCATTTTTAAGTTATGTGCAGACATTCAAACGTGCCTCAAAGTGGCAAACATTTTTATTTCACTCACAAACCTTTAAAAGAGTTTCTTCTTGGGTGGGGGAGGGGGGCAGTGCAGGCTGTGGAGCAGCCGCTCTTGGACTGAGGATTGTATGTCAGACGTGAAACCCTATCAAACTTTCCAGGCAACTTGTGAACCTCTGAAACTAGGGAATTAACAGAACATCAAATCCAGCAAGATCACACGGGGAACAATCCGTATGCAAGAAAATAATGCCATTGAGCCCTCATTAAAAGACCATTTTGTCCTTAGCCATCAAAGACTGTGAGTGCACTAAGATCTCGGCTATATCATCAGGGATAACTAAAACAAGTGCCAAGAGAAATTGTGCACTTTTAGTTCTCACATGCGTCCATCTGTTCACATATAAACATATATTCTGCTTTCTGTCTGATTCCCAAAATCTTGATATCAGAATACCCTGGGCTTTTGCCCATTTCCTAAGAATGCAGACATCACATAAGCTACTATTAACCCATGTGTGATCCACTTCCATGGTGGCTGGAAAGCTGCCAGTTACAACACATGGTGCTTGGTTAACAATGTCTTAAAATATAAATGAATTTATTTTTTAAATTAACACATTCTTCTTATGGAAATACCTTAATAAGCCCTGCTGCATGTCAAAGAATAGCCTCCATGTGGATTTTTTTGTTCTTTTAAGACTTTTTGCAAGCATATCATAAAGTTAACCATAAAAGTTTCTGAAACAATCCAGAATTTCTTGACAAATTTTTTAAAGGACTCTAGTAAAGAATTTGGGTGATCTTTATATAGCAAAGATCAAACAGTTTTTCCCTTACAATATTCTGTAGTTAAGAGGCAACCCTTATACTTTAATTTACGTGCAAACACTTCTTATTTCCCAAGTTTCCATGTAACCCGCTTAATGGTACCTCAGCAACTCAACCGTTACAGTGATGAGGCAAAGAGAAGTTCTACAATCTAGCAACAAAACCAGTTAGGCTCATATTTGGTGGAATCTTTCAATCCTGCTCTGGGGCAGGCTTCAACGGCTCATTTGTGGTGACCCCAATTGGGAAAGAGCTTGTTTAAAATGTATACATATAAATAATTATCCACACTGCATTTGATTTACATATGTACAAAAGAGCCAATTCCCACCTTTGAAAGTGTCTTAACACTTACGGTATTTTAACTGCCCTAATTATGGTTAAAGGAACATCATTAAGAGCCCTGATCACGTTGTCAACTGATAACCAGTTACAGCCCTAACCAGTGACAAGGGAAAACCCTACTGCAGATGTTTCCAAGAGCACTGAGACACTTTAAAAAAGGCTTATCTCTAAATGAAATATACAAATACACCTACAGAGCAACATGAAGATGTATTAGATCCTAAGAAAATAACTCTGTATCCTCTTCCACCTGCCCTTCCAGCCACAAAAGCAGACAGGCCACTTAAACTGTTAATATTGCCAAAAATCACAATATACAACTCCTTCCCAAGTGAGGTGCTCTACCAACTGAGACAACTATTATTTATTACTGGTGGAGGGGGCACTATATCCTCCATTATTAACTAAATGAGATATCCACACCATCCTACTGGCCTCTTCTGAAACAACTGTTTTTGCCAGCAAAGTGCTGGGAATTCTTAATACCCAATAGTCAATATTTGGCTAGCCTAGCATGTTTCTAAAAACTCTTCTTCTACATACAAACCTCTGTTTATCATCCTCTAGCTGTACCACTGTCATACATATTACTTCCCGAAGATGATGAAAACTCAGGGCATCTTACAAAGTTGCTGAAACCTGAGCCCCTGCTTGTTTTCTCAAGTCTTGGACAAACATAACTTTAGGGAGAGCACAGCATAGGCATAAAGAAAGAGGAGCCTGCATTTTCATCTTCCTTTCATCTTAGTCATTCAGTCAGCCATTCAGAACCCTATTCAACAGAGCTTTTCATTATGCAAAAAAATGCTAATCCTTTTCCGATGCTTTCACACTTGTATAAACCCCCATTCCTTCCACTGAAAAGCAATTATATCAGTTTACCTTTCTGTCAAAAACAGGATTAATATTCCAATAACAGAATTTCCTTTCTGTTCCTATCTTTTTGCTTTAGGAAACCAGAGATTATTAGTCGAGGCATTCTTCGAACAAGAATACATTATTTTAAATATGATTATGTTAACCAATGAGCGGGAAAAGGAGAATAATCAGAAGAAGAAAAAGTCCTCCAGTTCCTGCAGAAACTCTTTTCTGTGCCAGAACTGACCTTCCCATTGCAGATGCCCAAAGACACAGAGCCTCACTCTGGTCTATTAATCAGAAACAAATTATGAAAGAATGTAGCTGGACTGGTTGACACTATCCTGTCTTGGGAGATTCAGAAACAGCCTAGTAACAATGTCCTCTTCATGGGTAATGAACAGCCATGACAAATAGGGCAGAGAAACCCTTTATTTGCATATGCAAATTCCCACACAAGGGAAACATGTACAAACAAGTGTCATTGTAAGGTGGATTAGGCAAACAACCCTTTCTTTTTAGGACATTCTGCAGCCCAGGACATTAGTCAGCACAATTAAACCAGTCTCCATGGAGACTAATGAAATTTCACCCTGGTATGAGTTAAATTAGATAGCTAGTTATGTGTTTCCACAGTCCAACTTGAAATCCATTATTGTTTCAGAACAATACTGCAATTGTGCCTAGCTGATCTTTGCCAGCTCAACAAGCTTCTAAGTTGACAATTTGCATATGTTAATATAATTAAGCACTAATTACATGAAACTTGTACATATTCACATGCACTTTCCCTGGGCGCTTTTCAGTTTGAACCTTGGCCAAGTCTTTAACCCTTAGAATAGTTTTAGAGGGAAGAAAACTCTGCCT